>NC_134705.1:203420522-203720522 GCF_043290135.1 Rhipicephalus microplus
ATTGTTGAACTATAGGGGAGCTGACATTTATTCTTAGCTTGTAACTAGCAATAAGCAAGCTGCTACATGTTGATAGAACTTCGTTATAAGGGCACGTTCAGGTCTTATGTTCCGGTTTTCAGGCTCGCATGCTTACATTAACTTAACTGTAGAAATGTATGTGTTTCCTCAGTGCATTTGTCTACGTGCTTGAGAAATTTCCGAAGTGTTGTGTACTTTAAATTGTTTATTGATTTTTTCTGTGCTTTAGTTGAAATTGCCAAGGAAGAGGTGTGGTCAGAGTCCGTAAGGGCATTGGTATTTTTCATAAAGCACATGACTAAGAGGGAGAGAGAGAGAGAGAGAGAGAGATAAAGATACAAGGAAAGGCAGGGAGGTTAACCAGACGCACATCCGGTTTGCTACCCTGCACTGGGGAAAGGATAGAGGGGAGAAAAGAGGTTGCATGACCAAAAATGCAAACAATTGCCATATGCTGTGACATTCCTCTACTGTGTTCAGTTAATAAACTAAAAAATATGTCCTTATGAAGTTGACGCATCTGACACAAATGTGTCACTTTCAAAATATTTCGATAGTATGAAATAATTCTATAGTTGTTTCTTCCTTTAAATGTCTTTGTTTTGATTTTTTACGCCCACGTGTACAGTGCACCATGAACAAAACAAGAACATGTTAAGCTTAAGTCAACAGAACAACATAGCACACTACACTTAGAATATAGCGTGTGCTGTGGTGTGCCTCCCACGATGCGCTTTATCAGCACTCCACGACACGGTACTTACCGCTGAAGCATTGGACGCTCCCGCGAGACGCCTACCTTCTTTTAAAGCAGTATTCTACAGAAACGGTAGAAAATAAACGTACACATTTTTTGGACCCTAATCGTGTCACTGGACCATGAATTTTACTGAGAATGAGAACGAGTGCCTAAACTGAGACTTTCTTATAATAAAAAAAAAAATGAGTCCTAATATTTGAACAGTCATTAGTTTTCTTGGCTTCACCGCACAACGCTTATTACTGTGGCGAAGTCATCTTTTGCAAACAGCTTTTACTGGTCTTGCCTATTGGCGGATGCCACTTTCTAAGGCAGTATAATTTACACCTCATAGGCGGATGCACACAAATGTGCACTAATGAGGGTGCGCTCATGATGACGTAATGAAGCGCATGGTCACTAGCCCACCGTCGCAGAATATCGCCTGGTGCATGATCAGAACTATTTCTTCGGTCGTGGAGGTAATCGGCTGCTGGGCTTCGGTCTCCTATTTTCACACAATTACTTCAATTTTAACGCGGTAGCGTTTAAGAGCTCGTGTCGCAGGAAACCCGTCGCCGGCGTCGGCCCCGTTGGTTGTGAGCAAAAAATAGTCTGCGCGTCTATGACCTAAAAATCAAGTTACCGAGATAGCCGCGGGAGGCCGCTACTTGTCCACGCGTGCACGCGTGATCACTCCAAAAAAGCCACGAATTCGAAGAAAAGTGCTCATGGTCCCGAGGCGTGGTAGCTTTTTTGCTCTGCAACCCCTCCCTTCTTAGCTTCCAGCGCTTTCGTCTGGACGAGAGAAGAGATAATGCAATTGCAGCATGCGACAAACCTTTGTAACTCTACTCGCACTGGACTGATTCTTAAAATTTTGGGGTGTTAAATTTGTGAGGCAATAAGCTCTTCTAGCGAAATCATTCCATGGTTACTTGAAAAAGTGTTTCGGGGCCCCTTTAACGCATTTTGTTTCACAGTTGTCACGACGAAAACGAGCCCAATCGGCGATAATAGCGCGCGCTGGTCCAATCTACCGTGAGCGTGTTTGTGTGCGTGCGTGTGTATGTAACAAAACATATTAATAAGTATGCACTTAGCTGTTGAAGTGTCCACTAGGGGCCATATTTGGCTATCGTGTTACACTCTCAAAGGCGAAGCTTAAGGGTCCCTCAATTTTTATTCCGACTCAGTATATTCACTTCCTCATCATCGCTTTTTAACACTTTTTAGCCCTTTTCTAGCCCTTTTCAAGCCGTTTTTTATAATAAAACTATGTTAGCGTTATACTTCTTTTGTTACAATGTTTAGTTTGTTTACTATAAGCGTGAAATAAGCGTATAAGCGTGAAAGCGTGAAAGGTGCTCCCGCTAACATTCTCAGGGAAATTCGTAACTCCCTCTCCGAAGCTATTAAAAGTGCCAAGAATTTTTATTTTACTGTCAAGTTGCAAAACTTCATCAAAGAGGACCCTAAAAAATTCTGGTATTTTATTAGGGACCGTAAAAGCTCTGTAAATCGAATCAAGTTTAACGGCACTATAATTGACAATCCCCAAACTATCGCGAAAAATTTCAACGACTATTTTCATAGTGTTTTTTCAACTTCTACCCTGCCTGTCTCAATTAGCATTGACGCTTCTGATTCAGATCCTAACCTCATTTCTTTCGATGGTGTCCTAAATTTACTGCTGGGATTAAAAGTTAAATCAACCCCTGGACCAGACAACATACCCTATGCATTTCTCCGGCGATATGCCGAAATATTGGCCAAGTACATTGTTGTGACCTTCCGAGCCTCAATAAGTTCAGCAACTTTACCCATCGATTGGAAATTGGCACGTGTTCTGCCCTTTGTGAAAAAGGGGGACCCAGAGTGCATACCAAACTACCGTCCCATTTCTATGACTTCCGCATGTTGCAAAATGCTAGAACATATAATTTCCACTCGTATAAACAGCTTCTTAGATGATAACCACATTTTATCTCCCTTTCAGCACGGATTTAGAAAACGGTTTTCCACAGTCACCCAGTTGGTCTCAGTTATTCATCACATCGCTTCTATTTTAGACAAAGCTGGTCAGGTCGATCTACTGTTTTTAGATTTCAGTAAAGCATTCGACCATGTTCCCCATAACAAGCTCATCGAGAAATTGCAGACTATAGGGCTTCCAAACTACCTAGTATCCTGGGTGTCTGCTTACCTGAACGGCCGGAAACAGTATGTCGACGTCTGTGGACAGACATCACCTCATCTCCCAGTAGATTCCGGCGTACCGCAGGATAGTGTTCTAGGTCCGCTGCTGTTTATAATTTATTGCAATGATATTGTTAATGCTATTACTGATCCGGTTAAAATAAGACTTTTTGCAGACGACTGCATTATTTTCACAGATGTACAATCGCCAGATGACCAGGTTGCTCTCGACACTGCCCTTAACAATATTCTTTCGTGGTGTAACAAATGGGGCATGGTGCTCAATTTCGATAAATCTGTTTGCCTTCGAATTACTAACAAAAAAATCCCCTTCAGTTTTCCTATTCCTCCAAAAGCCAACCCTTAAAAGAAGTCAGTCAATACAAATACCTAGGTATAACGATAATGAATAAGTTGTCCTGGAATGCACACATTGCCGATGTTTCGTCATCAGCTTTCCGTAAACTGTGTCTTTTAAGGCACAAACTCAGAGACGCCCCGTCGCAAGTGAAACTATTAGCTTATAACACTTTAATACGTCCAAAGCTTTAATACGCTTGTATTGTATGGGATCCGCATACTAAGTCTAACATATATTTCCTCGAAAAGATTCAAAGACGAGCAGTGCGTTTTATTTACTCAAAGTATGGTCGTGGTACATCAGTTACGGAACTAATGCGAGATAACGAAATCCAGACGCTACAATCGCGGCGCCAGCTTCTCCGTCTAAAATTCTTGGACTCACTAATTAACAATAAACTTGGGCTAGACCCATCACATTACGTTACCCAAGTTTCGACCAGGCAAACTCGTCATTCTCATGTCCGATCCTTAACTCCGTATTTTGCGCGGACAGATTTATTTAAGTTTTCCTTTTTTCCGAGAACTGTAACAGAATGGAATAACTTGCCTTCTGATTTCCTCCAAACCTTCGATCTTGATGAATCCAATGTTTAATTCTGTGAATCTTGACCCCCCCCCCCTCCCAATATTGCTTGATTTTTTTTTGATGTTTCTCTTCTACTCGCTCTTCTCCTACACAGATGTATTTTAGTCAAGCTGTGTTACTCATGTACTGATCGCGTGCTTTCTTTGTTATGATGTTTTTCTTCTACTCGCTCTCCTCTTACACAGATGTATTTTAGTGA
Source organism: Rhipicephalus microplus (assembly GCF_043290135.1). Classification (NCBI taxonomy): domain Eukaryota; kingdom Metazoa; phylum Arthropoda; class Arachnida; order Ixodida; family Ixodidae; genus Rhipicephalus; species Rhipicephalus microplus. Next base: position 203,424,630 of record NC_134705.1, read on the forward strand.
AGCTGTGTCACTCATGTACTGATATTGTGTTTGTGTTTGTGCCCCTCCTGCTTGGGCCTTTTTGGCCTGCAGTATTTCACAAATAAATAAATAAATAAATAAATGAAACCCGAACAGCAGCAAGCCTTCGCGATAATATTATGCGTGCCGTCCACCATAGATAGGCGCCCTCCTCGGCCGCTCGGCGCTGATATGCGTGCATGCCCCTGGTGATAAGTGGACGGCACGAACAATGTCATCGCGAAGGGTTGCTGTGGTTTGAGTTTCATTTCATGCTGATAGTACATATTTAGCTGTGTTATACATACATCTGTTACTTATTCCTTGTGGGAGGTCTCCTGTGGTCTGTTGTCCACGTATAATGTAGTGCAGCAAAAAAAAAAGACAACAAACGAGCGAAAGAACGAGGACACAGCGCATTCTTCAAACTGAAGTTTATTAGATTGGGACGCACATTGTGATTGACTTGCTCCAACTCGCCCAACTAGCTACGTTGCTGAGTTTGTTGACGTGGGCTTCCGTCAGTTCCTGTATAATCCTCAATTGTAACTACAAGTTTTATGCAAATAATTGGCTGATGGATTTATTGACTGATTGATTTATATGGCGGGGTCTTTCCTTCCTTCTTAAGGAGGCACCGACACAAAAAATTCTTTCAGCTGTAGTTTCCAAATTCCTGATCAAACGGAAGGCGGATTTCTAAAAAGCCTGAAGAGCACGAATGTGCTCTGAAAATTTTGCAACAGTACGTTAATAAAAATCAATCTTAGTTCTTATGTATCCTGTCGTTACAAAACGGTATTGTCTTCTCATCGTGTGCTCACGCAAGATAATGCTTCCACGACCATTTCGTGGCTCTTTTGGTGTCGTACAAGCGGCAATTTTGAATGTTTTGGTACCTAACGTAACGGCAACTAGCCACACTGGTGCTTTAAGTGAGAACAATCGGCTCTGTGGCCTGTTGTTCCGATTTTATCCATATTAGCAGGTGTTTCTAGCGAAAATCGACCTTATCAAAATAAATATCAGTATTTACTTATATTTACTCTTGCTCACAACCCTCTTTGCACACAGGAGGTTTGTATGGCAGAGTAACTCAGCTTGGAAATTTTGTCTCAGCACCCCTTGCAGTTGTGCCCAGTTGTACTTCCTTGTTTTCCTAACACTCTAATCTTTCTGTGCTGGTCGCATCTACTAATAGCTCTGATGACTGTTGTTATTTACCTCCTGATAAAATATTATGACAATAATTTGTACATTGTTGAGCCCATAATAACCCCTGCTTTATTATGAAAGACGCATGACTAGTGGAGGGATTCAGAAATTTTGACGTTCCGTGGTGTTTGGGAAAATTATCGAAATAATAATATGTTATTCACCTTTTAAGAGAACTCTGTTACCTACTAACAAGAGACTGAATTGTGGCCGGTAGATCTTTAATTATTTATTAGTCTGTAACATCTCCTTTATATATAATGTGAGAGTGGCGATGCACTTCTGAAGTGCCAGAAGATGAATACAGCTTCGGCTAGAAACAAAGCTTAGACCTATAACATGGGGCGACCAGTTGCATATTTTGTCGAACATAAGAAGCAAGGGCAACGCAAAACTGCAGTCACTTTGCTCGTCGCTTCACTTCCGAAGGGGCCTGTGCCTTCTGCTTTTAAAAATTTTGTTTTATTCTTGCTTGTCATCGTTTAGTATTATCTCGATGCACGCGCCCTCTATCATGCACTCGCTGGATGGAAACGTAAAGGGAGCTTGACATGAAAATGACAAGTAGCGATGTATCGGACGCTTGCTGCCGTTTCCATATTTCACCACCACCGTTCCTTTTACAGTGAAAGCAGCCATGATACGACAACAAGGGTTGCATGCGCCGTAGTTGTACGCCGCCACCGTCACCACCGCGAGTGTTCATAACCAATATCGCATCACATGAAAAACTTGTAAATAAAAACATTAGGTACCTCTTGAGATTAAAACCGAGGTCCGTTGCGTGCCAGCCGAGTATTTTACCGCGAAGCCACGCCGGAGCTTGAAAATCTGTTGTAAGCATCCCTTAAGTGGCCTTGGTGTTGGGAAAGGAGGCGTATTAATATGAGTAATAATGCGTTTTAGAGCAGTAAAAGATTAACAAGGCCTCATACGATGTGAATTGCGTGATGAGTGGGTCATCCTATGCTCCAATCCACTACAAAACCTTGTTCTTGTTCATCTGTCAATTGTGGTGCATACTCACTTCAGGCACAATTCTTCATCGTCATCAGCCACTGCAAAAAAAAAAAAATGCACAAAATACCTTGCAAGTGGTGGTGGTGGTGGTGGTGGTAAAAACATTTATTTCAGAAAAAGTCTACTAGAGAGTGCCGACGTGGCCCATCGGCGTGCTAGAGTGGCAAGACCCTATTCCGGGACGCCAGTGGAGCTGGAAGCTGCCCGTGCGCGCTCCCCCAAGGAGCGTTGTGCAGCCAAGGTAGAGCAGCCAAGCAGGTGCTCCTCCCAAGCCTCTCTAGTTGGGATAGGAAAGGGGCAAGTGTGTAGCGGCTAGCACACTTTTTCAAAGAATAATTGGTTGATTGATTGATTTGTAGGGTTTAACATCCCAAAACCACCATTTGATTATGAGAGACGCCGTAGTGGAGGGCTCCGGAAATTTTGACCACCCGGGGTTCTTTAACGTGCACCCAAATCTGAGTACACGGGCCTACAGCATTTCCGCCTCCATCGGAAATGCAGCCGCCACAGCCGGGATTGGATCCCGCGACCTGCGGGTTCAAAGAATGAGGAAGGACAACATAGTGAATTATGGTGTACTACACAACAATTGCGATTATTTATGACATAGTGAGTACCTTGAAAGTCTGTAGCAGTTACCCGAAAAATGTAAGGCTTTGAAAAACCACTTTTCCAGCTTTCACTGTGACTGTGCCGAATGTTCCGCGCAGGCATTTTTTTTTTTTTGTGGCTGGGGCAGCAGCCTACGTAAGCACAACGCAAAATATGCAGGTTGAGACGTCGGGGTGCGTGCTCCCTTGTGAATAAATGAGAAAAGCAAAACAAACCATTTAACTAAACACAAAGACAACTGAAGTCTTTTTCTACAAATCCAATGGTGTAGCGTATTATCATTGCGTTTCCAATCAAAAGCGGTCCACTGTTTTGCCAGGAACATGTGAAACTGTTTGCGTCTGCTTCAGTGTGTTTTTCGAGTGCTATCACAGTACACAATCACACAATAATCACAGTTCACGTGGAAGGTATAGGCGCAATCAAATTAAAGTGAAAAGAAGGTGGACAAAAATTTCCATAGAAACGAGAGTGAAATGCGAGGGTCGTATGTCAGTGGTGTATTCTTAGGAATGGAAGCCAAATAGAGTAAAAAAAGCTGGATGGAAGCTCGACCATGGGTGACAGACAGAAGGGCCGGGCGGCTTAGGCGTCCGGTTTTTGGTCGGGCACCTTTGGGTTTCTAGATCAGTGTTTGCATTTTATCTCACTAGCTTTCTTTGCTAGTTCAGTTGTGTATTTCGAAAAAGGGCAGCCCTGCCCCTGAAGGTCCCCCATACATGCTGCAAAAGGTGCGAAACCTAGGGAGAACTGGGGTAGAAAACGATGTCTCGGGAAGGAAATAAAAAAGAGAATGACGAAACAGGCAGGAGGAGTGAGAAATCGGCAACGCAAAACGCAGATGCTCCAGTCAGCACCATAAATCGCCACCGCCAGCAGGCGCTCTTGCATGTCAACGGCTTAGCCATCTCACTTTCCCGATGGCGTCAACGCCTATAAATTTTACGACGAGTTGGCAACTGATTTGAGCGCGTCTTGGGCTCTTCTTTCTGGACCATGGGATATAGCAGGGAAGGTATCATAGCGGTGAAAATAGTGTCTCGCGTGAATCAAGTGCTGTGAAAAAAAACTTCGACTACAATTATTTGTCAACTCTAGCATCTGTTTTAATTTTTTACGACTATTTCATGAAATTTTCGCTTCTACAATGACGCTAGCGGTGATTTACGCTGCAATCAGGTTGGCATGTATCTTCATAGATCTTTTTAGTCACTTAAAACCTAAGAATGAGCGCAAGCTCTGCCCTCACAACTGAGACGTGCCTGTCATTTATCTGCGCAAGAAAGTCATGCAAGGTGGTGTCTGTCTGTTCTCACAATAGGTGATTAATTGTTTCTGATGTAAAATTTACGAATACTAGGAATAAAAAATTTGTCGTCACTTTTGAAAATCTTACGTTTGGCTTTTGCCGTCTCATGCATGATACTAAGTTGTTACCAATAAAGTTTGGCATAGCAACGAAGTTGGAATTTTCGCTAATAATGACCTCGAAGTTCAGGTTTTCTACTGAGAACTGGCGACACGAACACGTATTTGCATGAATAAGACACCGTCAATAAATACGGGAGAGGAACTTGACATCACGTGAACAGTAAATGGTCCTTCTATCGGCCACTTATTCAAACTCTCTATGGGTTGGACAACGGCAGCTATGAGTAGATCTTGCATTCACTCTTGGGATTGTTTTAACAAACTACAAGAATAGTCAAATATCACCAACTTACCGCTCTCTTTTGTTGCTGTCGCAGATACCACACCATGTATCGCTCGAGCACATTGCCAAAGGGGGGTCGATTCGCCGCCGAGTGTTAATCTATACCCATTTCACTAGAGTTTCGCTTTCTTTTGTTGTAGATGCGACTTTTTGAAGAAAGTGGAATCTTTGTATGATGCGCGTTCTGTAGTGCTGAATCTCGATGAACAACGGGGCCTCGGATGGTCTTCATGCCTTGAGAAGTGCAAAGAGGCGTGCGCATTTAAAAAGTGGCTGGGCTAGATATGCGTTAAAACAACTATTTGCATTAAACGATCAGTGTAATTCAGCACAGACAGTCTCTTGAAACAGCCTGAATCAGAACTTAGTCTGAGTATTGCTCTCCGAAACACAACAGAGTTACCAGATTGTGATTACCAGATACGCGAGTAAGGTTTTTCCTACACGCACGCCACATCATCATCACATTTATCATCATCATCACCATCATCATCATCATCATCCAGACCTTAGCTATTGTTCTTTAGTTGAAATGGTCTGATCTACAAAATAGAGCAGAAGATGTCTTAAAAGCCATTAGGAACAATACCCAAGGCCTGGATCACACTGTTGATTATCAAATGAAGATAGACTGCGGTTTTTTGATGTATGGTTAGCTGCCACAGCTTTACGTGTAGGCTGCTCATTCAATAAACGAATGGAAGAACCACTGATATTATAACTATCTTTAGTACACATGAAACACACAACAAGAAAGAAGGAGTCGAGTTCTGTTATGGGTTTTCTACGCGCGAAAGAAAGTTATACTCTGGATTCATACCAATCTGCCCAGCTATCAGTTTTACTGGAAAAGCCATTACATAGCTACAATTTGGCACAATCTATGGTTGTAAAGAAAGGCATAGGCCCAGCCGCGGGGGTCTAGTGGCTAAGGTACTCGGCTACTGACCCGCAGATCGCGAGATTGAATCCTGACTGTTGCTGCTATATTTTCGATGGAGGCGGAAATGTTGTAGGCCCGTGTGCTCATATTTGGGTGCACGTTAGGCAACACCAGGTGGTCTATACTTCTGGAGCTCTCCACTACGGCGTCTCTCATAATCATATGGTAGTTATGGGACGCTAAACCCCCCCATATTAATCAATCAATCAAAGAGCGGCATGGCTTTTTCGTGTCGGAGAGAAACACTGACCAAGTCGTAAAGAGAACATATTGATTGATATGTGCGGTTTAGCGTCCCAAAACCACCATATGATTATGAGAGACGCCGTAGTGAATGGTTCCAGAAATTCCGACCACCTGGGGTTTTTAACGTGCACCTAAATCTGAGCACACGGGCCTACAGCATTTCCACCTCCATCGGAAATGCAGTCGCCGCTGCCGGTATTCAATCCCGCGACCTGCGGAAAGAGGAAATATCAACGAAGACTTCAGCAAACAAATTAGCAGACTAAAAAATCCAAAGTATGAAAAACGCCGGCTGTTTAGAACAGGATACAAGCTGATAAGGTTTGTGCAAGGTAACATTAGTAACAAAATGACAACAATAAATGACGACAGAAAGAAGGTAGTGCCTATACCACATGTGCATGGTATTTCAGGCAGTACAAAAATCTAGGTAATATGTTTGACCGAGAACTAGTTTTCGTGGTACCAAACAAGCTTGATAAAATAGGTGCAAAATTAGACCGCGAACTTTCAAAGACGGAAAAAAATTAATTGCCCTCGTTTTTAGTGTGCTATTACCATTCCTAACCAAGGAAAGTATACATTGGCTAGGCTGGTCGGTCCGAACACCAGCCTGTTGGAGCATAAACTGATTTTAGAAACAAATACTCATTCCCACTTAAAGAGACACAGCTCTCAATGTGGCTGCTTGGCAATATTTAATGACACCACAGTGGTTTCCTATCTCGAAAACAAACTAATCAGGGGCTTGTTTAATCATTTAAAATTAGGAAAACACAGAGTAGCTGCGTTAGTCAATGATCGTTTTCATTGTGCCATCAGCAAGCCACCTCCCCGGAAGGGTTTTCGTTGAATTATGTTGTATGGCATTCGCTACCCTTTTTCTTGTTCTCTATTTTCGTTTTGAACGAGCGTTTCTACTTGAAAGTCTTGCAAATACCCTGAACTGTATGTTTTTTGAAATGTACGTAAATATTTATTCATTTATTAAAAGTATAGGTTGCACATGCTTCGTTTTTATCGCTTGAGTGTGTGCGAAAACGAGTTGCCCGGATAAAATTTCAAATTGACTATTAAGTTTCTCTTTACGCGTCTCGAGACTATCATATCGTTGAGGGCGCAATATTTGTTCATAGTTAAGTTTGCACTGGCCGTTATTTCATATGTGGATCCCTAGAGCAGGCGTGAGTGACTATATGGGAAGCATTTTTGTTTTCGGAAATCAATTTAGTTGCGAGTGCAGCGAAGGTCGTATCCACCTAGTTCCCTTTGTCCTTTTAAAAAGTGCGCTACTTCACTTTACGGTGTAATTCCCAGACACAGGCTATTTTTCTTGACGTGAAGCACATGATGAGGGCGCATAAGTTAGTACTTTTCCTCTTTTTGTCGTTAAGTAGCTTTATTTGCTACTAGCTCATGAGACAGCAGTGTAGTAGCAAACTTTTATCGGCTAACGCGATTCAACCGCAAAGTCTATGAACCGAAAGAGATCATCCAAACACGCCGACTTTGTCTTTCATTTGTCTTACGGTTACTTCCTTATGTACTTGTGGGCACTTTTTTGCAACTCCCCACTGTTACTGCTCATGGTAATTTCTTAATTTCGGGAAGTTATTGTACCGAGATAAACATCCCAGAAGAAAGCAAAAAACTTGAAAGTGACTAAGAAACTAGCCCGCCTAATTCACTTGAGTGTGCACCACCATCGAGAGCCTGGCAGTTTAGTTGCGTCGCCGGCAAAGAGGTGTGTCTGTGGACGTCCTCTTCGAGCACTTCTCTTCACTGCTTCATCCAGAGCTATATAAGGTACGATGCTGTGAGAGGAAGAAATGGAGAGGGAAGGGTGCTCTCTGCCTTTCTCCAGTGTGTGCAAAGTGTGCGCCTCGTTTGTCACTGTCATTTCCGGACCCGTCTTCTATCCAGCTCACTCAAAGACTGAACAGTGCACGAGTGTAGTGCCATGACGAGGAAAGAGGAGGAGAGCGCCTGCTGAGGAACCACGCCCACTCATCTTTCGAAAGGACCAAAGTTACAGTATAACAACGAGGACGCGATAGTTTGGAGCCCTATTTATTGCTTGTTTCCTTCTTTTTGATTTTGTAGCTTTCTTTTTCCAGTATGCCACCAGCCTGCTTATCGAGTATGCGTTATCAAGGCTTCCTTTTTATCCCGCCACTACGCCTTCCTTTCAGAAGTGCCGTGCCTCGTCAGAGACAGAAAAAGTCAGTTCTTCACCACTATCTTGACCTATTACACTTTTTGGCAATTTTTTTCTACCCTTTCGATACCTATCAACTTTGCCAGTTGCCTCGAAACTGCGGCTTGTAGCAGCTCGTCATGTGGAAGCGCAAGATGAAGGTCAGAGGAGCTGAAACGTGCAGTAGTTGTGCGTAGCCTATCGAAGAGCGATTAAAGGAGCGTCTCTCAAGAGCCTTCTCCTTTGCTTTAAAGTGCGACAGCCACTCGCGCAGAAGTCGCAGTCGAGCATGACTTTCACGGAGTGTTTGCAACGAGTTTCAAGTGCGCATGGTTACATTTTTCTTGCTGTTGCAAAGCAGAGTGAAGAGCGGGCTTGTACGCGAGTGGTAATGAGGGAAGACAATTTTACAGTTGATTACATCTTCATCATTCGGACTACATTCACTGCAGGACAAATGCCTCTCCCATGATCCGCCAGTCAACTCAGTCATATGGTTGCTGCTACCATTTCGTGCCCGCAAACTTTCTAATCTAATCTGGCCACCTTACTTTCTGTCTCCGCGAAACCCACTTGCCTTCGCTGGGAATGCAGTCAGTTATCCTTTGTGACCAGCGGTTATCCTGCTTACGCGCTACATTCCCGGCCCATTTACATTTCTTACAATGGTTACAAGGTTAATATAAACACAAACTCCATCCACAAAACTATGGTGCGCCTGACATTCATCTGAGCAAAAATGTGGAAATAGGTAGTTTGCGTTCTAACCATAGCTTCATTTTTATTAGTAATGTAAGTGCTATGCCCACTAATAGGTTGAAATCTGTCGTCCCTATTTCATGCATTACGTTTGGATAGAAGTGATGTTGAAATCCGTCGGCGGCGCTGGAGCTGTGGTGCTCGGCTGCTGACCCGATGGTTGGGGCGGTTGCATTTTACTGGAGACGAAATGCTCGAGACCAGAGTGCTGTGCGGTATTAGTGAACGCTAAAAAGCACCAGATGGTTGAAAATTTGAGAGACTTCCACTACAGCGTCGCTCAAAATCAAATCGCGCATTTGGTACGTAAAAACCAAGACAATAATTAGAATAAATTATTTTAAGCATATCTACTAAAATCTGGCAGAATGTTCAAGTTGTCGGCTGTGAACATGAGACACGAGCGGGTGTCTGCGTGAAAAAAATCACCTTCCCAATACAGCATAAAGAAATTGGACATCACGGAAATGAAGAAATGCGATTGGATAGGACAGCAATGTACACTACCTTTGGGTGAAAAAGTGACAGCTGTGTGCGGAGCTTGCAATTATTCTTACGTTGTAACCGACTATGATTGTGTTTCGATTCCGGACAGCACTTTAGAGAGTCTACGCCGACAGTTTAGAAAACAGAAAACACTTCATTTTACAGATAGCCCATAATGTCTGACAAGTGGAATGCGTATTGATGACGTGAACACGACCGCAAGCCCCTTCGTGTCGAAAACAGAGCTAAACTGATTTTGTGTTAAAATCCACTAAAAAAGTAGTCGTAGCTCACACTAGGCACCCGAAAAAGCGTCCACTAGGGTTCAGACCACCATAGCGGCAGCCATAGCTATCCACCATAGCTCTCTGAGGATGTCGCTGAGCCGCCATCTTGCATCCACAGCAGTTTGGTCTGCATCGTTCTAGTCTCGGATGCCACCACCTCAAAGCTGTCTATTTTGCCGCCTGCGCGAGACTGAAATGGGACTCAACATCGTCGTTGTCCAGTTAGCTGTCTACTTATCCATCTACGGTGAGTATAGCAAGACATGCATTAAACTAATTCGGTGTTCTTATAGCGCCTTCGACTGAGTTACGCAGTGTACAACCTAAAAACGCAACATTCATTACAGCAAACATGAACGATACATAATGGTGGCTTTTTTTGTGGCTCTAAAATGTTTAGGCCTAATAAGCTGAGTGAAAAGCACAATACGGTCATCTTTCTTTCTTTCTTTCTTTCTTTCTTTCTTTCTTTCTTTCTTTCTTTCTTTCTTGCTTTCTTTCTTGCTTTCTTTCTTTCTTTCTTTCTTTCTTTCTTTCTTTCTTTCTTTCTTTCTTTCTTTCTTTCTTTCTTTCTTTCTTTCTTTTCTTTCTTTCTTTCTTTCTTAAAGAATAATAACTGTTGGGGTTTAACATCCCAAAGCAACCATATGATTATGAGGGGCGACGTAGTAGAAGGCTCCGGAATCGTCGACCACCTGGGGTTCTTTAACGTGCACCTAAACATAAGCACAGGTGCCTCAAGCACTTTCGCCTCCATGGAAAACGGGGCCGCCGCAGCCGGGATTCAATCCCGCGACCTGCGGGTCAGCAGCCGAGTGCCTTAGCCACGAGACCACCGTGGCGTGTATTCTTTCTTTCTTTCTTTCTTTCTTTCTTTCTTTCTTTCTTTCTTTCTTTCTTTCTTTCTTTCTTTCTTTCTTTCTTTCTTTCTTTCTTTCTTTCTTTCTTTCTTTTTTTCTTTCTTCCTTTCTTTCTTTCTTGTGAGTAATAAATTGCTCACCAGCGTTGTTTCTTGGCTGCGTGGATTCCCGTCTTTTTTTTTTTCTGCGTTCGGTTGTCAGTAACATCATCCTTGCCGCTGCTTTTTAATAAGATGTTCCAGTAGCAACTAGCCCAACTATCAACGCCTGTTACGGATATTTATCTTCCAGTTAACCTATTCGTCTTCCGCGCAACATTTACCACTGTCTCGCTTTACCCGACCAATGACAAGTCGTAGTATTGATTAATTGATAGATTGATATGTAGGGTTTAACGTCCCTAAACTTCCGTATGATTATAAAAGACACCGTAGTGAAGGGCTCCGGGAATTTCCACTACCTGGGGGGGGGGGGGGGGGGGGCTAGTTGTAATAGAGCTGACTTGTGGACAAATGCATCACGTCGTCTCGCTCATAAAAACTGAAAACAACACTCCAACAGGCTTGCATCAGACATTGTGCAGAGTCGCAATGCTTCTTGTGAATACGCATTCTGCAATCCGGCAAAGTCACAAGTGTTGGTGCACGCATCCAGACCTCCTCAACTTTAATCTTATTCAGCGCATGCGTCTTAAGTCACACGTAATTTCGCAGAGATTGCAGTAAGCACATCTGCAAAGGCACCACCACACCAATCTGTTCCCTCTTGAAAGATCAACATAAATAAGGCCACCAATCTCTCTATTTTCAGCACCACTGCATGCTTCATTTCGGCATGTTTCTCTGAAACTGTGAAAAACGAAGTAAGAATAAAGAAAAGTGAGAAAATTTCGGAAAGGCTCTGTGGGTCAGGAAAATGGGAATTCAATCTCTTCTAGCCACCCAAGGTGGAACTTTGTTCACATCCCGCTACCGCAGCGCCAAGAATCCAATCCCCAGGAAAGCCCAGAACATAAACAGCACCGCAGCCACCAACTTTTGTACGTTCACTCATCTCGCTTCCAGAGTTGGCGTTTCGCGGGGCCCCTTGAGGCATCTCGCGCCTGCGTTATGGAACTGCCACGCTTTTTCAAAGCTGCATGTACTCTCGAAACTTCGTGCCCGATTCTATGCACATGTTTATGTTTTTATTACACTAAGGGTTCATGCCTAGACGTGCTTAAAAATCACTGGAGTCATTTGCATGATGGAAATGCACACTAACAAGCATGCTAATGCAGGTGAATCCACACTAGATGTGCCTTGATCACCTCCCGATTTCCAATTGTTTCCCGTTATAGCTAGTTGCACGTTTTCGTAATTCATTTTTCTTGAAATGCGGAGGTGTTTTTGTGAGTCTTATATATTTTTAGGAAATATGGTGCTTATCAAATAGAGTTTATTTCTCGTAGTTCTACAATTCTGCGGAATATGTTATTTGTTTTTCATTTCAAGTTGTACCGGTGTGTTTTAATACTTTTATTTACACTCGATATGCTGGCATTGTTGTTAATATTCTTGTTCTTCTATCCTCTCATTCTCCTAACTTACTGTTCATTTACCCTGTTAATAAAGTTGTTTATTTTCACTCCTGTAAACACGCCAATGTGTACTCTTTTTTGTTGTTTTTTGTGTTTGAGGTAGGGGAGAGTCTATTAAGCTATACTTCTCAGCTTGATTTTCTCCCAGCTTCTTTCATCTTCTTGACAAAAAATAAAGAATTTATTGTTGATATTTTGAATACTCCACAATTTCAGACGAAGAGATAGATATCTGAACACAAAAACGTTCAAACACACTAAGTGTATTTTAGATGCTGAAAAGGCTTGAACGCATGAACAAATAAGCATACAAGCACACATCCTTGAATACAAAACACGTACGTGCGTTCGTAGTGGAGGTGCACTCTTGTCGAAATATGGTTCGCAGCTTTGAAAATGCCGTAATAATACTGATTGTTGGCCTAGTTGGTATTTACTTAATGGCATGATTTGGCCGCAAAAGAGACACACACAAGAAAAGGAACACTCAAACGACAAGCACAGGCGGCCCTTTGAACATTTAACATACCCTCTGAAAATTGCAGTTAATTGGATATATCTAAATTGTCAATAGTTTTACCGGCAAGTTTTCATCAGCTTTCTTTCGGATTCACCCGAAAACATGACGCCCTCGTTATTGCCTAACTGAGAAGTGGCTCTTGGGCAAGTTTGGTCAGAAACTACAACCTAATTACGAATATTTAGTACTCTTTATGTACATTTAGTACATTTAAGTACATTTAGTACTTAAAACAAAGAGTGGGGAAGAGGTCCAGGAATACAGGTCGCGTGGTGCGCATGAAATGAGTATGCGAAAAATGAAGCTGAGAAAAGCGCTTTGTTCTACGTATACTCGGATACTGCGTCTTAGTACTGCTGTCAGTTTTTGCAATAGACACTGTGCAAAATCATGCATGTGTATTCGTCATCGCTTAATATTGCCGCTCAAGCAACTGTTTTCATCAAGGCACGTTCAACTAATTGGTATGGCCTATTTTATGAAGGAGAGATCAATCATTTCTCCACCGAAATTGTTTCGTTGCCGAAAGTCTCTGTGTTACTTCGCAGATGATTTCGTATTTATGCGCCTGCAGTCAGTCCTTCCTTCCTTCCCTTCTTCCCTCCCTCCTTCCCTCCCTCCCTCCCTCCCTCCCTCCTTCCTTCCTTCCTTCCTTCCTTCCTTCCTTCCTTCCTTCCTTCCTTCCTTCCTTCCTTCCTTCCTTCCTTCCTTCCTTATTGCCTCTTAGATCTCATTAATACTGCGTATAAGAAAACGAGGGGGATTAAAGCCCCAAAGCGAGAACATGATTATCAGAAACGCCATATAATGGAGGGCTCTTGCAATTTCTTTCAGCTCTGGTGCTTTAACGTGCCCTTAAATCTAAGTAGACGGGCATCTAGCTTCTCGCCTCCATTTAAATTTGACCGCCGCCGCTGGGATTCAATCCGGGGTTCTTCGTTTTAGCCTTTGCGTACGATAGCTACCAGACCACAACGGCGAGTAAGGTCCTACACCACTGCCGTGATACCAGTGCAGCTGGGCTATGAATGCATTATTTCCAGAAGTAAGTAATTCGTGTTATGAAGTGAAGGAAAGAAACACTTGTAGTTCTGGGATCTTATGTAGAAATCGGCAAAGCAACAGGAACAGATAAACTGCTGAAAGTTTATGGCAGAGATGAACGACAGAACGGGACAACATGGATCGCGGTGCCATCGCGGCCGCCAAGCTGCTGCCACCTCACATTTCGACATCAAGCGCAGAGTTGGCTGAGTCCACACAGAAATGTTCAGAACTTAGGGAATATATGGAGCAGTAAGTGGGCCAGAGCAGGGCCGTATACCTTTCACTCGAGAGTTCTTAGAGAAGCAGTCTGTGCGAGAACAGAAAGAAACAAATGAGCAAAACAAGAGGAAAAAAAACCTGGACGCACCAAAAGCAGAATGGGTGGCTTGCTCGGACGAGCCCTTGACTTGAAAGATGGGGCAATTACAGAGCTGCTTGAGAAAGCTGGAAGCCAAGCGGACTGCTGCGACTGGGCAAACGAAGGAAAGCCTCACTGGACGAAGAGCGACGGGTTGGCGTGAGGGAGAGGGAATTGATGGCCACCGCTAGGAGAGGCCCACCGTGCACGGCAGAACACAAACAGCATCTGATGAAGCTTCTGGCTACATAGAAAACACAGTTTGTCTTTCTTCGCTCGTGTAGCTTTGCCCTGTGTACGCTACATCTCGTGGGACCTGGACTGGGGGATCGGCACTGTGGACGTTACGGGTTAAAGCATGGACGTTAACGAAGGAACTGAAAGAGAACTCTCAATGTGCTAGTGAGGCTGTCAACAGGAAGGCATAAATACAGATGTCCCGGCAATGCACATACAGGATGTAACTTACACGGGAGGACGTCCTGACGACGTCCGCACATTCTGCGTACATTCGCCTTATCAATGACTGAATATTTTATTCTGCCTTGTGTCCGCTGTCTCTTTTTTCTTCTGTTCAAACTGTTTTTGTTATTTGTATTGGCCTCGGTTCGTTATTTTATTGTTGTAATATTTCTGTAGATCTCTCAATACTAACTCTCCATAAAGGTGTGTAAACATAGTTGCCTGATGGAGATCATCTTTATCGATGAAAACTTTCGAGGCAGAGGAGAATGAGCATCTCAGATATAGCAAGTTCAGGTGAAGAATGTTTGAGCGCACATAAATCCTCAGTGTGTTCAAAATTGATCTGCACTGCCCCACTATGGTGTGGCTCAAAATGAGGCAGTGATCTTGAAATGCGAAATTTCTTAAATGTAATTACTTAAATAGCACCCATTATAGAAGGCTAACTAAGGCATTTAGCTGTATACAATCTTTACCTCCTGAAATGATAATGATCTCTAACCACATGATGCTGACTGTGTCATTTACGCTCAAATTGCGTAACTCATTTTCTCGCAACCTTCAGCTTGCTTTGAATCGCAATCATGGGATGCCGCTTTACAGTATGAACCCCCTTGAGGAGAGTGGGCTTCTCTGTTACACCTCTGTTTTCTTTTATTTTTTTCTATGTTTCCGTGATTTAACGTGGTAGTATCACAAAAACACTTCGGCGTAAAAATATCGTGTCCATTCGCACGCGTATGCTTTTCTTCGTGGCTGATTCTAGCAGCAGCTGGTGTTTAAGCTAGCCTCATAATTAGGGCGATTGGCATGGAGCCCACCCTCACTTTTTGCTACGGGTTTTACTCTCACGATGCGTGGTTGCCGTGAGCCACGTGCGTATCGTGCATTATCTCCACATCTCCGTCACCATGTGCAACTAAATAAAGTAGCCTCTGGCAAGTACCGCTCACCGGAGCGTCTGGCTTCAGCGTAACAGCAATGCAGGAGCAAGCGGAAGTGTAAAAAGAAACGCTGCGCTTTATAAAAGAAAAGGAAAGAAAAAGAAGCCTACCGTAAATGCAAGAATAAACAAACGATACGGAAAACGACCTAGCTTACAAAAGTGCTCGGCCACAATGTTATCTCGCGTCCAAATGAACAGCAGCAATAACAAAAAAAAAAAGAGTGCCGGAAAACGATGCATGCACCCGTAATACTAGCACGAAAAGCAAGGGCTCCGAGAAAAATCGAAACCGCAAAAACAACAAAGTTGTTTCGCATCGAGCATTCGTGCCTATCGATGCTCTGTGACATATATAGTAACTTCCACATGACTATACGAAGTCAAACCCACTTGCTCATTTTTTCGCTCTTTCTTTCTTGGTGTTTTTAATGGACTGTATTTTTTCCACCGCAAAGACTATCTTGCTAATCATTTTAACGAGAGCGCAAGCTTCATTAGAAATTGTAAGTAAGCGTTCCCCCGCCAGAACTTCTACAGCAAAGGATTTTGATGCCAAGAATGTCACAATTCAAGTATCCTGGGTTGAACTCTTCGGCTTACTGCTTCCCTCACCCTGTTTCTGCGTACTTTTTAAAAGCTACACTGAAACGGTCATGCCCGAGAGGGAAGTTATTCAAGGCCGAATTGGTTGTTCTTTCCTGAGAACAAACATAATTTGCCCACGGGACTTGACATAAATTATTTCCCTTAACCAGAATTACTCAAAGATGATGACAGAAACGGCGATATGCAAAGAAAAAAACGTACCTGCTTAGGACAATAACGTAATATATGCTAAACATGTCTTATTGTGCAAATATATATAATTACTGAGTTGTTTTTCTAGTAATCTTGACTAACGGTTTATGCATAACTTCTCTATCGGGCCTCGTACACAAGAATCAACATGTACTAAGCATCACTTAAAAATAAAAACGTCCGTTGCATAAAAAAAATTAACAAATTCTGGCAAGTTTGAAAGATGATATGGAGTTTTTATTCGTAAAAGAACGCTATATAAAACAAAACATAAGGCGAAACAAACAAACAAAAAAACCCCTCTGACTGAGGAGTTCTAAAGAATTGCGAGTCTCTCCAACTTCAACATCGGTGGAGAGAAGGTAGGAGTTATAAAAGCTTCAATATCACTTGGCCATGCCACCTTCTCGGAGAGCAAAGTTTCTTGCGCAAGACTTCACTCCCTAGTGATGTAGCATGAAGCAGCAGCCGTCCGTGAGCGAAAAAGTTAAGAAGTCGAAACGCCGAAGGATGAGCGGAAAACAACAGCGCACAGCCGAGTGGTTTCCATTAAGTATCACTCCTCATTCAAGCGAGAGAAAGAGCTTTATTTTCGACGAAGAGCTTCTCTAACGGCACTCTTTTTTCTTTTTTTTTTCTTTTTTTTCTTTCTGGTTGGGCAGATCAAGATCGAAGTCGGCCGTGTAACTTTTCATCTATCTATCTATCTATCTATCTATCTATCTATCTATCTATCTATCTATCTATCTATCTATCTATCTATCTATCTATCTATCTATCTATCTATCTATCTATCTATCTATCTATCTATCTGTCTATCTATCTATCTATCTATCTATCTATCTATCTATCTATCTATCTATCTATCTATCTATCTATCTATCTATCTATCTATCTATCTATCTATCTATCTATCTATCTATCTATCTATCTGTCTGTCTGTCTGTCTGTCTGTCTGTCTGTCTGTCTGTCTGTCTGTCTGTCTGTCTGTCTGTCTGTCTGTCTGTCTGTCTGTCTGTCTGTCTGTCTATCTATCTATCTATCTATCTATCTATCTATCTATCTATCTATCTACGTAGCTGCACAGATGTTCAGCGATAAGCTAACTTCTGTTACAACCATTGGTATATATAACACCTCTGAAAATTAGACTCTATTAATGATAAGTTTCCGAAGGTCAGGCGCCACTCTACCTGATAACCGTTAGCTATTAGAAAGTAAAAAAAATGGCAACACCACTGTGACAATATTAGTATTTCTTAGTATTAGACTAGCTGAGTAAACTTTAAAAGTAATTTGAGAGCCACGATAATAGGTATAAAAATCAGAAAAACGCATGCTCATCGTTATGCAACAAACATGCGATTTGCACCCTCGAATCACATTTGCTCACCGTATCGCCTTTGTTTCCTTTAATTAACAGCAATATCCTTCTTCTGCTATCTGCTATCTTCCTTCCCGGGAAGAGGGAAGGAAGATAGCAGGAGAGAAAGATGAAAAGGAAGTAAAGAAAAAAATGATGAACTCTTAAAAATAAGTGGACGCGAAAAAAAAAAAAACATTGGCAGCATATACCCGGAGTGAATGATGGAGAGTGGGGCGAAGCATTCGTCCGTCTATTCGTTCTTGCTTCCGTCCATCCACGCGTCCGTCTGTGTGACCATTCATCCGCCCATCCATGCGTGCGTTCGTCCATGCATCCGCCCCTGCGTCCGTTCATGCGTCCATCCATGCATCTGTCTGTGTGTCGTTCGTCCATCTATTCAACACTCCAAGTACCGCCATCTCTTCCGACACGTTTACTATTTTCCCAAAATGATTTCACATTCTCTCTCAAAGTGGCTGGAAGAGTGCTGGTAAAGTAGTAATCATTGGTGTGACAGAATTTGGCCCGGTACTTGGCTTCAACGGTTTGATATGCGTACCAATAACGCTCTTGTTGTAATGTTGCTGAACTAAAAAAATGCTTCATTTTATCGAAAAATGCTTTGGATTTTCGATTGGCTGAAGCAACCCGCTGTTTTTCGGGCAGTGCGCCAAGTTGATGCGACAAAATGCAACAGAGCAGAAGTGCGCTGACGTTGCAGAAAAAGCCAGCACACGGAGGCTGGAGCAAAAATAAAACAAAAGAAAGTAAATCATGCTCGAAAATGCTCTCAGTGGCTGAAGTAGGTGAAGTACGCGCGGGAAGTAAAGTCTTGTTCGAACAAGCAGCAACGGTAAGGCGGAACGGTTAGGGGAGGACTTTACAGACTATCTCTTTCTCAGAATGGGTGCGTCATTCGCGAGCAATTCACTTTGCTTGCTCTTCTGCTCTTTCTTCCGCTCTGGTGCACGTCCTCAAGTGTCCATCCACTCGCGTGAATATGAGGCCATTATTAGTCTGTTAATGAAAACACTGTCTCACTGCGTTAGTCTAGTGGAAGGAAAAGTTTTGCCATGCTTCTTCCTTGCCACGAAAATATCTCAGATTTCTTACTATGAAGAGTTTTTTGCGAAACCAAGCTGCTGCTTTTTCAGACAGGAACTAACGGGGAATAAAGAATGGTAGTGCTTGTGGCAAACAAGAACGAAGGTTTTCGTACATTTAACAGCCGACTTGTGTGATCTAGGAGTAATGCTGGTGTCGTAGGTGGTTATACGCGCCGCTGAATACGCGTATGTGCCAAGCAGCTGCTAGCATAGCATAGACATGTAGTAATCACTAATCTAGTATAACTAGGGGGGTGGGTAAGGGAAGGGAGGGTGAGAAGATCTAAAATGATGATATGTAAAGTTTAACGTCCCAAAACCACCATATGATCATGAGAGACGCCGTAGTGGAGGGCTCCGGAAATATCGACCACCTGGGGTGCTTTATTGTGCACTCAAATCTGAGCACACAGGCCTACAATATTTCTGCTTCCATCGGAAATGCAACCGCCGCAGCCGGAATTCGATCCCGCGACCTGCGGGTCAGTATCCGAGTACCTTAGCCACTAGACCACTACGGCGGGGCTGAGGAGATATATTGGGAAAATTAGAAAGAGTGGATAATATGGTGTATGCTTGTGTAGTATAGTGTAGCAAACCAGATGCCAATATCTGGTTGACCTCCCGGCCTTTCCTTTCTCTCCCCACTCTCTCTCTTTTAGAAAAAATGAAGGCAAAGAAAATTGACCCTAAGGAGGAGGGGTGTCAGAGTTAGGAGGAAGTAGGTCAATCTATAAAGAGACATCGAACAAAGCATGAAAAAACGAGGTGGAGAAAGGAGCTGATTTCAACAATCGTTCGCCAAGTGCATTGTCCACTTCAATATTTACTCACACCTGGCTCCAGTTTTCTGAAGTACTCTGTATTGTGAAAACTAAACTTGAAGATAGCGTTTCGTGTACTTGTGAAAACTGAAAGCTGAAAACTTGGTTAAAAAATAGGCCAATTTTCGAATAAGCAATGTGGAAAGATAGCCTCCAGCGTTCTCGTGAAAAATGTTTCAAGGGTGGCCATGATAGAAAGGAAAGGGAGAGGATCTTAACTTGAGGCCCTTCAAGACTTCAAGCTTCCCGTTTTTCGGGCTTCGCAGTTCTTCCATCCATGATATGAATATAACGCGCAAGCAAGAGCCCTGGTGTTCTAGCGCTGGTACTAGAGTTGGCGATCTTTGAAGCCTCAGGGCCACCTGTTCAGACTCCATTGTCACATAGCCAGGTGGCAGTGGGCATGGTTCGTTGGCGTTGCACACGCACACATTTGATACTTATTTGTTTTTCAGGCACACATTTCAACGAACAATCGAAGTGAGAGGTCTTTCGAAAACGGTGGATAACGACACGAATTAGTGGGTGTCATTTTCACCATCGCCCATCATGGGGAGAACTCTGTTGGTCACCGAATGGTCGTTTAATATTGTTCAGAAGTAAAAATACCCGACTAAGCAGAGCATGATAAAAATAAATAAACAATTATTAAAAAAATAATAATAATAAGGCATTAGAACACTACTTAACTCCCGCACAGCTTCGCTAGTGGTATTTCACTACCACTGGCCCGCTGACTACGTTAGAGATTCGAGGCGGGTCAACGTGATGCTGACGCGACACCCCTACGTTAGCATTATTATGGATACTTGGCACAAGCCATAACCTTGTTTTCTTCGTTGTCAGCGCAGCAGTAGAGTGAGTCCAGTATTTTTCCTGATACAAGCATATTTTGCTCAGTTCACTGGCTCCAATGTAAGTGGCGTCACAGCTGTCAAATTAGATGCATTTAGGTAACTTTGTTTACTTTACGTATACTTTACTATAGGGCCATGTTCTCCCAAGAAAGAGACAAAAATTAGGCAAATCGTTGTTGTTTTTATACGCGAACCACTACGACTAGGACAGGAAGATGAACAACGCTTCAGAAGGTGGCACATATGGCGGAAAAGTGCTCCAATGAAAAACGTTGATTGCAGAGTGGCCTGCCTGGCAGCGTGGCTCATCCGTAACGGCGCCTGTCAGCCCCGGACACGTGTTTTCGAGTGCATCCTGAGTTCGTGACTGATCTTGGTCATTAAAAAACGCTACGCTCTTGTTGATACAAGCGGCTACACCGCTAGACTTCGTCAATGTTCTCCTTTTTTTTTATTTGCTGCCGCAGGGATTTATGTACCTGCCCTTGCGGTTTGGCCAGAGTCGCAGGTAACGAGTGGTGGTCTATCTGCGAGTTCGTTGTGTTTATTACTATATTCACGGCCAGATTACGGCTTCGATCTCGCTGTGGCGGTCGCAGTTTGATTCAGGCGAAACGTTAGAAGCTCACTTCTTGTGTGATCTCAGTGCACGTCAAAGAACAGGTGACAGTCAAAATTTCTGGAGCCTTCCACCACAGCGCCTCTAATCATAACCATAGCGTGGTTCTGGCACGTGAACTTGTTATGACAATAACATTGTCAGTCATTCAGTTCATTCATTCTACACCCAGATTCAAGAGGAAACACTTAGACGTCTGAATTATTCTCCGATTTTGCCCCTCGTATGCCTCTCCAAGTGGGGAAATGCGTGATGACATGATTCGCCCCCCTGAGTTGGTGTCGAAAGTGGCGTGTAACGTAGACATATTTTGCCAAAATGATCATAATCTGCCTACCAAGACAAACGAGTTTTTCGCTAATGTTCTTTCATTTTCTTCTTCTATCATTGCTTTTTCTCAAACCTGGCTAGGCCTTAAATTGCCTCATTTAGGTTTTTTGCGACCTTCACCACCTTCAGCAGTGACCGAGCTTTCATCGTTACAGAACAGAAAGGTGGTGGTGTGCTTATTACCATTGACACTTCGCTGAAATTCGTTATATGGAAAGATCTTGAAACTTTCGGAGAATCAATTGGGTTTAAAATCAACCTTGAGATTCATGAAAAAGTGTTGATTGGATGCTTCTATTTAGCCCCCCTTGACAAACTTTTGCCTTCCTGGTTTCATGATGTCATGTTTTTCATTAAACTTGTGATGTCTTCTCATCGTGGGTACAGAACTGCTGTTCTTGGTTTTTCAATGAGCCTAGAATGGACTGAAGCACGCTAACTAAAAGTGCAGCTTGCGGACATTCTGGCATTTAATTCCTATATACTGCTGTATAACTTAGTTGTAAATTTCAGTGGCAACGTTATAAACCTCTTTTTCTCAAATGGCCAACCCATCGATGTTTCACGCTCCGACGTCTATCTTGTTCATCCTGAGAAAACTACTTAACCTAAAATTATATGTATCTGCAAAAGCAACGACCCACAGCATTGATACTAACGAATCTCCGAGATTTGCATTCAAGTGAAGTGTTTATTATTATTTTTATTTATTGAATACTGCAGACCAAGAACTGGTCCAAGCAGGACAGGTACGAGAGGCAGGATATAAACAAAAACACATGTGAAAAAATAAGAATATATCACGAGAAATGGAATCGAAACACCGACTAATAGAACACATAAAAGATAACATGGCAAGAATGTTACATTTTATGAATACATAACATAAAATTAACAGTGCGTAGATTAGCTCTAAGCAACAGAAAATTGGCTAAGATCAGTTAGACAGTTCCACTCTGATACAGTACGCGGAAAAAAGGAAAATCGGAACGCGTTGGTTTTAGCAAAATACGGGGTTAAAGAATGGGCGTGATGATGACGTGTATGCCTAGTGGACAGAGGAGATACATATGCACGCGGGTCAAGGGCTAACTTATAATTAACAAGAAGATACAGAAGGTTAAGGCGGTTCCTTTTTCGCCGTAATTTAAGTGTTTCAATGTTGTTAGCAGTCATAAGTTCAGTCGGCGAGTCCATAATTTTAAACATTGAATAAACAAACCTAACAGCCTTTTTTTTCACTGCTCCTAGTTTTTTGATGTTAGATTTAGTAAAAGGGTCCCATACAACACAAGAATATTCTAGTTTTGGTCTTATGTACGTAAAGTAGCAAAGTAGTTTTATGTCAGAAGGAGAATTTCTAAGCTTATGTTTTAGAAAACACAGCTTACGGAAGGCAGCAGAACATACGTTGTCTATGTGTAAGTTCCAAGAGAGGTCATTAGTTATTGTTACGCCTAGATATTTGTAGTTGTTAACCTGTTGTAGTGATGATGAGCCGAGGTTATAAGTAAAATGTAGAGGTGTTTTTGAACGAGTTATACAAAGATAAACAGTTTTTTGTGCGTTGAGTGCCATACCATTGTCATTACACCAGTTTAGTATGTTATTAAGACTCAAGTTCAAGTTCTGCTGATCACTAGAACAGGTAAGTTGACGAAATAGCACAGAATCATCCGCGAACAGTCTGATTTGAGTTCCTGGTAGTACTGTGTTTACAATGTCGTTTACATAAATTAAAAATAATAGCGGCCCCAGAACGCTACCCTGTGGCACGCCTGATGTTACAGGAAGAGAGCTCGAATTGTTCCCATCCACTGAAACAAACTGTGAACGTTCTGTTAAATAGTGTTGGATCCACGCAATGAAAATGTCGGGTAGATTGATGTCCTTTAGCTTTGTAAGTAGTTTGTGATGAATAACTTTATCAAATGCCTTACTAAAATCAAGGAATATGACGTCCATTTGTCCATTTTTATCCAGAGTTTCTGCAAATGAATGAACCACTGAGACTAACTGAGTTATGGTTGAATAGCCTTTTCAAAAGCCATACTGAAAACTAGTTAGTATAGAGTATTTTTCGAGGAATTCCACAATGCGCTTAGATATTACATGTTCAAGCATTTTACATATTGGTGATGTTAATGAGATGGGACGGTAGTTTTCTGCGAGTAAATGGTTTCCTTTCCTAAACACAGGAACAATACGAGCCCTCTTCCAATCACTGGGTAGTTTTGCACTCAACAGCGAGCATCGAAAGATCACAGTGACAAAATGAGCAATATTCTCTGCATAACGGCGAAGAAAAACATTAGGGATATTGTCTGGACCACAAGATGATTTAGTGTTCAACTTCAAGATCATTGCAACAACACCAGAATATGATATAAAGTCCACTTCATTAGGCTGAAACACTCTTTGCTGAGGCGTTTTAAGACTCGCCTCAGCAAACACGCTGTGGAAAAATTTGTTGAAATGTTCCGCAATGAGCTTCAGATCTGTAACTGTATTACCATCGACTAATATATGTGATACCTGCTTCTTACTATCGCTCAGGAAGTTCCAAAACTTCGTAGGATCGTTTTTTAAAAAGTTTGGCAGTGTTGTTTTAAAGTAAAAATCCTTGGATTCATGCAAAGCACGTGCCAATTTTACTTTAAGTTCTTGAATAATAGCTGATTGGAGATTACTCTTTTTGAGCCGTTTTAATTGGCGTTTTAGATGGATGATTATGCGCGTAATCCATGGGGTGCTTTTAGCAATCTCTTTAGATTAGGTTGGTACGAATTGGCTTACACAGTGATTGCGCATTCTAGTGAATTGGTTCCATAGCGCATCAACATCACCCTCATTTTCAATAAAGTCATCATAACAACTTCTCATGTACTGCGCAACAGACGCATCATCAGATCTTGCGTAATCCTTGAAGCTTCGTGTAGTTGTGCGTTTGTGACCGACTGAGTTGATTAAGGGAATGGTAACACTTACAAGATGATGGTCAGACACGCCACTTTCAATTAGAACTGCATATTCATAAATATCGCGGCTTAGGAACGCTAAGTCCAATATTGCACTGGACGAACCTTGTTCTCGAGTAGGCTGCCTAACCACTTGAACGAGGTCGTGAGTAAGCATGATGTCAAAGACTATGCTAGCATTCTTGTTCGATTTGCGGCTTGTCTGAAGGAGTTCCCAATCAACATTCGGTAAGTTGAAATTCCCAATAACAAAAATTTTTTTACTCTGATATTGTGTCATATGTTCTTGCAATTTCAGCAAATATTCAGGAGCAGCGTCTGGTGGTCTGTAACACGCGTATAGAACAAAGCATTGATCTCAACAAGTTATTTTGATACACAAACACTCGAGGTCAATGACATCCGCTAAAACAATGGCTTGTATTGAAGGCTTGACAAGGATAGCAACACCTCCGCCCTTATTCGTCCGGTCCTTACGAAAGACACTGTAACTCAGGGGAAAAACTAAATCATCACTTATTTCATTTCGTAATCAGGTTTTGGTGAATACAGTAATGTGCGGGTCGTATTCGAGTAGTGTGGCCTCAATAGAATCTTTTTTGTTTACAATGCTTCGTGCGTTTATATTTAGGATTCGCAAGTTCTTTGCCTTCGGTTTCTTAGGTTTTCGGGTATTCTGATCTACTTGACGAGATAAATGAATGCGTTTAACGGATGTAGAAGGGCCCTCGTTATCACCCCTCAATCTCAATTCTTGCTTTGCTTCTGCATGTAGCCTCTGGTATTCGGGCGGTTCATGCCCGCATTGCCGTTTTTTCGCAACGGAACTTTATCATTCAAATAATAATCCCAGACGTAAGGCACGTTGTTTATGTATAGTTTATCGAACGCTAGTGAAACCCTCTCCTCTTTTGCCATGGTTCTGCTTCGCACTAGCCCACAATTTCCTTCGGACGTCGCGAATTCTTTGGGAAAAATCTTCACCAATGAAATTGTCCGTGTCCTTGAGTTTAAAACCTCTTTTTAGTATTGCATATTTACTTCTTGAATCTAACAGCTTAAGAATAACAGGTCTCGTCGAGTCATGTCGTCGCTTGCCTAGTCGGTGTATACGCTCGATTTGTACGCTCTCAGTTTCAAGGATAACCTAAAAAATACCTTTATTTACTGCAGTTTCAAGTGCAGTGTTAGTTTCACCTTCTTTTTCTAGAAGTCCATAAACGATCAAGTTGGAGCATCTGCTATGGTTTTCCATGTCGTCTATTTTTTATTCAAGTACTTCAATAGTGTTTTCCATGCAGTTAATTTGCTCTTGAAACAATGCTACTCTTTGTTCGAGAGCGGAAATCGAATCTAATTTCCTTTCAATCTCTGAAAGACGCGTTTCCTTGATTTCTTTAATGTCTGATGCAATTTCCTTAAGGTGTTTAGCAATTTGCGCTGTGTCTGGGCCCGGGTTTTCTTCTATGTCACCTCCAAGCGACAGCAATTTCCTCGCCGAGTAGGTGAGTACATTTAACATATCACACAGCCGAGGGCACGGCAGCATCAAAAGAAAACGGTTATCGGAACGAAAGCATTTACCGTAATGCCTTCTTACCTGCGCAATCAAGACAAGCGGGTTATGAGTTATCCGCATGTTTTCGATGCCGCCGTGCCCTGTGTCAGGACATGGGCTTGGGTTTACATGGGACCATTGTGGGTTTACATGGGCTTATTTCATTACCTGTCTACCATTGATTGGTCTCAGGTTACTGACAAACCTAATGTTGATGACCAAGTTTATCAGTTTACGGAGATCGTATTAAACAGCGTGCGTAATTTCATTTCAAAATACACACATCAACGACGTAAATATTCGCACTGGTTCTCATCTGGATTTATAGGTGCACTGAACCAAAGATACCGCGCACAACAGGCCTAAATTAAAGGTGAACATTTAGGATAAGTTGGCCTAGTTGGGATAGGAATGAGGCAAATAGAAAACTACAACCAGAAACTTGTATTCAGAAACCTGACGTTTCGAAGCCAGACCAGCTTCTTTCTCAGTGGTGAGAAAGGCAGAGATGTGCGGCGCTTATATACACTTGCTCGCCTTGTGTGAGATGTTCGCCGCGACCCGTCGCAAACCCTGTAGTAGAGGGAGAGCAATGTTCCTGTGGAGCGGTTGATGCTCTCCGCTGTCTGCAGAATGGGCCAGGATTCAATGAGAAGTCACCGGAAGGTCTTCCTCTTTTTTCCAAAATTACTGAATCGTCCGGATGGATGCGGTGGTCAAACCGCTCGCAGCGCTCTGCTACTGCACTCCGTTGGCTGTTCAATTGACGGAGGTCGTTCTAGTGTTGTCGCATCCTTTCGTGGAAGTTGTTTGTTTCCCCAATAAAGGAAGTGGGGCATTCGGCGCACTGAATCTGGTATACGGCGCCCTGAGATTTTTCCGCAGCCGCGTGCTTTTCGGCTTGTGGAATGGAGCTGCCGGCTGTGGACAATGGCTTGTGGCCGACGTATACCCCTGCCTTCTACAGTATCTCGGCTATTGTTTCACTTGTGCTGGCAACGTATGGGATTGACACGCATTGTCGTTGCAGCGGCGTAGGTCAATGTTCTCAATTCAGCGAGTTGAATGAAAAGTTGATTTAATATGTGGGGTCTAACGTCCCAAAACCACCACATTATTATGAGAGACGCCGTAGTGGAGGGCTCCGGAAATTTCGACCACCTGGGCTTTTTTAACGTGCACCCAAATCTGAGCACACGGGCATACAGCATCTCCGCCTCAATTGAAAATACAGCCGCCGCAGCCGGGATTCGATCCCGCGACCTGCTAGTCAGCATGCGAGTACCTTATAGCTACTATAACACCGCGGTGGGGCGTCTGCACCAACCTGACTATGTGGCGTTATAGCGAAACCAAACTCGCCAAGTCAGCCTTGTTCTCTAGCAGTGGAGAAGGTCTGATCGGGAAACCGAACACAGAGAATACAAATGCGCTCGAAGAATAAAAAAAAAAAAGCTTAAATGTTCACATGAAAGAGAACGTGACTCCCTTCTCGTCACTTTCGCGATTGCGCACTGAATGCTAACATGGCGTTCATCCGAGTCGAAACGTCTCACTCCACTCGTAAACACTCCCGTACCAGCAATGGCAGCGTTCCTTTCCGCTTTATGCTTCTCTTTCCTATTGTGCATACAGCGTTTTCCTCCTTCTTACCCGATTCTCTTTGCAAATGCATTCGACGGTATGGCTGGATTAAGTGTCGAATTCAATGCGACAAAGTTGGTGGCGGCATCCTTTGTCTCTCCCCTTTCCTATGCAACCGCACAAAAATAATTTGCACAGGGCATCGCTCGTACTCGAATACGCGAGCAGCCGTCGTCGCCAGTCCGTCTGCCATGAGGTCGCTGCAATTTGGTTCGCATCAATGTGTTTGGCAATAAATCCGATATCTTGCCCTCCAGCGCACCGTCGAAAAGTGGGACAAAATTATAGAGAGAAAAATAATAAACGCCCACAATGCGGGCACAGACAAAAACGCCAATGCCGCGCTTTGTCGATGGCTTGAGGCTCGGTTCGGTGGCCCGTAGCTCTTCTTGACAAACCAAGCGCACAGCGCAAGTTTTTGCGAGAGAACGGACGGAGACAGAGGGCGCTATTTTAGTTTCAACAGCGGGTTACAATGCTTCAGAAATGCATGCGTAAGCACGTCCGCATAAGAGCGTGTCTGCCAGTGGTGGCGGCTGTCAGCGTGTATTGTGTGCGTTTGTTCTTTGCGTGCGATGACGCGTCATCCCGTAATGCTGCCGTGCCAGCGGAATCGATTCTTGTGGTTTCGATATATTTGAAGCAGCTTCGAAGACCCCGCTACTTCATTCAGAAAAGAGCCTCGTCGCTGTCGAGGTCTTCTCTCTGAATGATGAGAGGAGAAGCGGCCTCAGCCACTGGTTTCCGTCGTCTCTATTGTCCTCCCGACAGTTCGGGAATGAGCAGGCGGATGGGTAAGCGCGAATGAATGCCGCAGCACACATACGAGTGGCGGATGCATTGTCCTTGGCACGTTCTTCTATGTGTGAACGTCGGCGAGTGTCACTGTCGGCTCGCTTTTGCGACGTCATTTACAGAACGTCTAATTTAGGCTTCCACGTGCCCCTTCTTTTATCCCTTCTCCTTTTGTGCGCAGGCAATCACTCAGTCACTGCAAGTGCCGCCGTGCCTTTGTCAATTTCGTATTTAACAGCAGCCAATCTTCCATCCATCCGCTTTTTCGCGGCAGCGTCTGCTTTGTAAATACGTTTTGTAGAAAGTTCAGTGACAAGAAAACAACGGGGAGACGCAATCTTGTCTTCAAATATTTTACAGCAATCAGACTTTTTCGCTGCCCTTACACCCTGTATGTTGTTGCATTATGTCTACCCTTAAATTAATTCTCCGTTAGGTCCTTGGAAATAATAGCCTTGTCAACGACTCGAATATATTGAGAAGGAAAGTTGAAGAAAAGACGGCAAAGTTTGCTATCAAAACTGTTTTACTTTGACTAAAAAAAAGCACGAGGCTCGTTAATTTAGAACAAGAGAACAACGCTTAAATGAATTAAAATAGGATTCATTACAATTTTTCGCTCAACATACACATGGACGAGAGCAGACACGAGGAGCGCTATTTTGTGTGTTATTTTTATGTTGTGGGGTTGAACACAACTTTTGAGTTCTATCAGGTAAGTCTTCAGGATGACCATCGGGGAGCGTTTGTTATTTTCAATAATAAAAGTGCATTTAGTTGCTTTCAATAAATCAGTAGTGAGTTTGCGCCCTTCGTGTCTGTTTCTTCTCGTCCGTGTGTATCTTGCGCAAAGCATGAATCAGTTCCAACTCTCCCAACTTTCAGTACTCTTACTATAAAATAAGAATGACATATGTATATTACACATATAACAATAATCAGACATGCCAAGAGGAACCATGCACAACCAAGCCACATGTGCCTGGTGCTGCCATCTGGCTTTCGCACTCGCAAATAGCCGCACCTACTTCACATCGCATGACTGTCTCCGTGTTAAGGCAGCAACAGTTATTTTTTCGCAAGAAATAGAGTCGCTAAATGTTGGTCCTGAACAAAATTAGGTATTTCTCGCCGTTGGTCTCCGCGATCGCCAGAGCTATCTCAGAGGCCTCAGTTTTTCCTATCGTTGTACATCAAAAAAGGTGACACGTATGTACCTCCGTTTGTAGTATACACAAACAAAAGACTACCATCAACTGAACATTGTAGCATGCGTCATAAAACAGTTCAACGCACAGTAAGCGAGACGCAAAGACATTGAATGCAATTGCAAAGGCGAAAATCGCGAGCGCTATCTGATAAAGCGAGTTTCGTAACACTGATCGTTAGATACAATGTTCGTGTATGTACTTCATCGTTTCGGCATCACGTGTACACCCGAATTCAATGCATTTAGGCATTACAGAACGTACGTCGATGTGCTTGCCTCGAACGCGATGTCATGCGTTACTCACTTGCACTTCAAATGCGAGATGCAGTGCACCGAAATAACTGACACAGTTTTTGCATTGTACCCGCAGTTCACTTTGTTGAGTTTCCTATTTTTCTGAAGCGAAGGGGCATTGATGTTAGAAGCTCGCCAGGTCCTTCAGGAAACCACGCCTCAACACCAAATAAGAGGAGGGCTAATGCACGTTCGCTTGCCAACGGCTCTCTTTGGGCCTACCCAGTTATGGCCACTGCGGTGATGACGGCGCTAGTAGCGTCGTTTTTCGCAGCGCCGCCTAGGCAGAGTCTGGTGTCTATAAGGGCTGCGACACGTTCTCACATATTCAAGCCACGCAGCCACGCCTCTAATCATGCTTCCGGAGGTCTCCTCGGTCTGCCCAGGTTTGATTTATTTCTCAATTATACCATCGTCTCGATAATTTTTCTCCCACTTCCTCTTTGTTGGAACACACTGTGCATATCGCAGTGAGGGAAAGAAGACAGTGTTGAAACAACGCACATCAGCAGAGAGGCAAGGAGGGGAGAGTCCTAGGAGGCCTGCGTGAGCGTCACGGGTCTGCCTGAAGCTGTGAGAGGGAGCGCTTCTCTAATGACCGCGTGCAGCCGAGGAAAGGCCACGAAGTCAGCGTGCTCTTCTTCACTGCCATTATCGCTGGTTCCGGGGTGAGAACAACAAAAGAGCGCATATTTAGGCAAGAAACAAAAAAGAAGAAGAAAGCATCTTCGATAACGACCACAACGTGGCGATAACCTGCCGCGCTTTGCCCGAGTTCCATAATACGTAACACATATACAAGCGCACGCCGCAGTCTCGTGTGAACTCGGGAATAGGTATTGCGCCGCGAATTCTAGGCCGCTTAGCTGCGAAAACTGTTTACGCCGTAACAGCGAGGATGGCATGGTAGGCAATTTGGGGCCCGCTTTAACTGCTTTCACGTAAAATTTCACTCTGTCTCTCAATCAAATTGACTTACAGTGTTCATGTGTACTGCTGCGTCATACTAGAATGTATTGCTTCTGACGGAAGTTATTATGCGACAATTATGAGTTTGGAGAACTCGGGGCGGAATAACTTTATGAAGTCACCTTTATGGCGAACGCACTGTGAACTAACTCGCAAATGCCTGATATATAAAATATGCAGTGCATTGGCGGTATGCATAAACTAATGGGCGGTAGCTAGGATTTGCGCTCGAGCAAAAACTATGCGTGAACCCCCTAACCCCTTTGCACGAATATATACGAGCAGCGCTGTTGTGGAAGGGAGCTACATCCTGTGCAAGGACCACAATATTGACCTCGCCTTTTGTGCTTCGCTTTTGGTTTGTACTCTGTAAATAGTTAAACCGGAAATTTGGTGCAAGGGGCCCTGAGTAAACGTTCAAGGAAAGTATATAGTACAGAACATAAAAGCAAAAAAAAACAGAGAAAAGCACACTAAGAGCACTCCACTCACATAACACTATAGAGTTCACATCAAAGGCAGTCACATGTACGCGCAATATGTTAAAAGTAATGCAACACGCAACGCCCAGTTATATAACAGCCCTGAAATTGCCAAGCCACAGTCTCAGCTTTGTGCGAAAAGCGGGTTCCCTTTTTATTCTAGGATACGTTACAATACCATGCTGATCATGACCGTTACGTAGTTTCACACCTACGTAGCATTTTCATGAATGCGTATAATGTAGCCTATGAGACATAAATGGCCGCTTATAAACCTCTTCAGTGGAGGGCAGGACCACCTCTTTCCTGGACTGTTGCACGTGTGTATGAAAGTGAATGTCACCGTCTCGGCCCTGATTTTTCGTGCGGTATTGCATATTAACAACGGCCCAGTGAGTATTATGGCGTCTTCCAGGGAGCCTTCATTGACAAGGTGCATGCATGTCAGAGCGTCTCGCAACGCGCAGTATATACTTGGAAGTTGGCGCCAAATACCCGGGGGCCGTTGGCCAATATTTTCTCAGAAAGCGGGGCCGGAACGCGCTCCTTTCCTTCGAATGCAGCGCACTGTAGCACAATGAATTCTCGGAGGCTCCAAACATCGCCACCTGTAGACGCGGGAAACCCCGCTACCCGTGTTTGCTCGGCATCTCCGAGTATGTACAGACTCGCAAGCCGGCCACCCATTCGCGCTCTCGGCGCTGAGTTGGGCCAGTTTCTACGAGGAGAGCCGGGTATTTTACAATCTAATTAGCGGGGCGAAGAGACTTCTCATTTGCACACGAAAATTAGGCCTTACCCTGACCACACCGTCAGCCCCTTCCGGAACAGCTTGCTAGAGCTGCTTCGTCTCTGGAGATCAGAAGCTCTCGGGTTTGCCAAGCCTTGTTGACTCACTTCGCGCACATCTGTACGGCTTTTCTCGTTCCACAAAGAGCATTTGCAGAGCGTAGTGTGTGAACGAAGGTTCACGTATGCGTGAATGCATGGTAGACCGGGACGAATCAACACCGTCACACTTCAGTAGGGAGAAAGGATCGGTGGCTGCACCGTTCGCTCTTTGTGCATTCAGTGCATTATGCCGGGGACGCAGAATGTCGTTTAAAACATTCACGGAAACTACTGTGAATGTGCTCAGTGAGCCTGTATTATAGGCAGAATTCAGGTTGATGTGCTCTACACTTAGCGCAATCGTGAAAGAAGATTCTTTGGGACTATAGTGAGATGTGATGTGAAGTGGTGCGGGGAACTGCACATCTTTAGTTCGCAGTCTGGTAAACACGCCGTTCGGATACACGCAATCACTTACTCTCCACTGAATGCACAAAAGCTCGTTTTTCCCTGGGTTCACGATAATGGAGTCACATCAACACAACTGCATTTCGCGGTGTTAATGCAAGTTGGTGCTTCTGGACAACAACAACAAAAAACTGAACTGTCTAACCAGTGCTTATTTTGCCCTGTTTTTTAAAAAAAACTAATGTGATACTAAGCTGTCCATTTTCTTAAATAATTAATGGCTGGATTTTACGACCCAAAACACCACTTTAGTTATTTATGAGTCAAACTGCAGTGGATGACACTGGATCTATCTTGACCCCTTGGGGTTCTTTAAGGTGCACCTAAATCTAAACACGCAGATTTTGTTTAGATTTCTTCATTATCAAAAGGTAACATAAATGTAAAAAAATAATAGTCATTACTTTGCCCAGAACAGTCATGAACAGCCGGATGAGATTTATTAGCGTAAAATGCCGACGAACACAACAAAGATGATGAAGAGAAGCGCTATTCACAGCAGTTTATCAGCAGGGAAGGGTTCCACATAGGTATCGTTTTTCTTTCGTACGTTGTCATTCCCTGCAGAGTGTCTCGTGTTTATTCCAGCTGAGATAGGGGAGCTTCTATGTGCTGCTTGCTAATGGCTGTTAGGTACGGTTGGTGACTCTTTTTTTTAGTTATTAGAGTTATGATATATCGTACACTTGTTATTGTTGCTGTTATCATTGATTTGAAATTAGCTTATATAGCTCAGTAGCTAACATAGGAAATTTTCCTATCATAAGTACTCGGGATAATGAATATTTAAACTCTTACATCGCTTATGCGTGGCTTCTATGCTGAATCGTCCACATATACCCCCTGTAAATAAGCCTATCCCGTGACCACGACATGACACTACAAAAGTGGCACTTCACTTCGCATGGCTCCTTCGAAAGTGCATGGTTTCCCAAACAGGAGACAAAAAGAAAAAAATGTGAGACGTAAAATTTGACAAAAAAAATGGGGGGGGGGGCGCAGTGGAAGAGAATAGAGTGGGTAAAATAAAAAAAAATATCAAGATGCGAAAATGCGGAGTGCAGAGAAGGGCCTGAATGCATGCAGAAAGTGGGCGCGCCTCCACGCGTAATGAGAAGAGCGGTGGGTAATCTGGTGGAGAACGATGAAGAAGACTCGAAAGACAGCTCGTATAGGTGGCCGTCGGTGGCAAGGAGCGTCTCTGCATTCGAGTAGATGAATATTAATAGTAGAGGCGGTGCGGCGCCTATTACTCGGGAAGCTTGCGTGCCCAACTTTCTCCGCCATCAGTGGACGCTGTTGTCATCTGCTGGAAAACATTTTGACTTTCTCACTCACTCGCGCTCACTCAAGCTCACTCGCGCATTCACTCACCAGTCTTTTTTTTTTTTTTCACCGCCTCCGTAACGTTCAGTAATGCGGTGCCACATCTCCCAAACGGTCTGCACTCCGGGATACAGGAGGTTATTCCCTCTCCGCAGAGATCACCCACACACGCGCTTCGTGCTCAAACGAAAGTACGCGCAAAGCAGAACTCTCCCCGTTTGTGCCTTACTTGAGCAACTAATGCGAGCCTCTCATCTAAACAAAGAACATTGTTCCAAGTGCGCTCACTTCGCCTCCACCAATGAACGCTGCCCCGTCCTTAACGAAGTCGGCCTCCTCCTCGACACCCTCTCCTTGAAAGTAATGTGAGCCACCAATCTAAACTAAAAGCATTGTTCCGTGTATGCCGACCTCGTGGTATATAAAGGCAGGCGTCTTTCTCCTTGTTTTGTTGTCTTTAGTTTTTGTGTCCGCTCTCTCGTTTTACCCGGAGCCATCATCAGCCTGGCTCTCGCGTGCTTACGTGCACAGCTGTCTGTTATACGCAGAGAAGAAAAGTTATAGTAATGACACCGGGTGATTCCGAAAAGGAGCTGCGTAAAATGAGAGGCTATGCAAATTCGACAAGCTCGCACAAAGGAAAAGAAGATGCTGTAAAAAAAGCACCCATGATAATAGAAACAGGTTTGAAAAGACTCGTTGAAAAAATCGATAAAGAAAGAAGGAGAGAAAAAAAAACAACGAGGCATCTCCGCTTGACAGCTCGTCATCATAAAAATGAGGACGATTACAAGCTAAAGCACTCTGCCATTGCTTGGCACAAAAAGTGAACTACAGTCCGATAAAGTTAATGGAGATATCGGATCTTACCTGGAAAGGTGGCGCCAGAATATATATACAAAGCGAGGGATGGTTGGAAATTACGAATGAACAAAGAGTGAAATACGAAAATATAAAAGGCTATATTACATAATATGTAAGCATATTTATGATAGGACTATAAAAAGAAAATCAAGAATAAGGGGCATCACTACATTATGTGCTAAGGATCTTTGCTGATGACAGATTCCATTTGAACACAGGCTCGAAAGTGCATGAATGGAAAATCGGAGGTTGTAGGC
Organism: Rhipicephalus microplus; assembly: GCF_043290135.1. Lineage (NCBI taxonomy): Eukaryota > Metazoa > Arthropoda > Arachnida > Ixodida > Ixodidae > Rhipicephalus > Rhipicephalus microplus. The sequence continues at coordinate 203,459,463 of NC_134705.1, forward strand.
TCTTTCTGTATCATTTCTATAAAAAGGCAGTGGGGTACGGAAGGTGCACCACCCATTTTGAGGTCTTAGAATATGTACAAACGCCGTGCTCTTAAGCAGGAATTCCTCAAAGTTATTGATGTCGTATTTACTGATTGCTTTTTATTGTTCATTTTTTGGCGAGGGTTAGGAAGCAGAGTATGTGTTCTGCGACCACATACTATTTATTTGCATTTACTCCAAAGTTGGAAAACCACTCCTCGGTGTGAAAGCAGCCAGATTGAAGAATTCTGCATTGCAAACGTAACATAAAAAGAAATAAAATGAGACGGAAGAGGAAAGGAATGACAGGGAGGTCAGCCAGTTCTCAGACCAGCTGGCTACCCTATGCTAGAGCGAGGAAAGTAAAAGACGACAAAAAAAAACATACAATAAAAGAAAGAGTATGGTCGACTACACTACTTAGCGTGTGTCTCTGAGACGATTTGCCCGCAAGAAGCGCAACAACGCTCGAAATGCCCTGTGTGCTGAGGATGGTCTCGGCCAGCGTCCTAAGATCCTTTCTTCCGACAATTGGCGGTTGTAAAGTCTATCTAGAACTTTCATAAGTTCTTTTCTTGGTGCACTAAAGCGAGAACACTAACAGTGAAGATAGGCGATCGTCTCCGCGTAGTTACAGTGTTTGCGTGTGGGGCTGCCGGCCATATCGATTTGAAACTAATAAGCATTTGTAGGGGCCACCCGAGCCACAAACGGCACAACAGCGTCTCTTCAGCTCCGGTTTTCCCGATGGAGGACGTATACTGTCGGTGTGGGCCTGAGTTATGAAGACGTGCACAAGTAAATGCCGTCGAATTCCACTGAGCGAGCGTCAGTTCTCGTGCAAGTGATCGAAGCCTTGTAGTGGCGTCCGTTTTTGTTAATGTTACAGCTGCACAATAGGCAGCTTCATGAGTAGGTCAGACTGCCTCATATGCATGAGTAGATCAGACTGCTCATTACCGTCGATGCCACAGTGGCCCGGCATTCATTGGTACACTCTGTCATGCTGCTTCCCTATAGCCTGGTGATGAAGCAGTCTTATATAAGCGTCTGGCTGTTCTTTCGTTCCATGATGATATGGCGAGATAATGTTAAACTGCGCATATGCCATGGCATATGCGCAATGCAATGTCTAAACAGAGAAGTAAGTGTGTTGAATAATTAAAGTGGCTAAAAAACAAAAGTTTTGCTTCTCAACTGTTACAACGAATAGCTTTTGACGAGTCAGTCACATTAGTGCTCGTCCTGTTTTTTTTTTTCAATTTCAATTCTTGCCCCAAATTTTTGCCCTGCTTCCTGAACAGAGCTCTGCTGTCATAACATGTCCGATGGAGGTTTATTATTAGGTCTAGATATCTCACATGGCATTTCGATAACAAAGTTACTTATTATGCGTCATATGCGTTTAAGAATGAAGTTTTACTAATTGAGTACTTTTCTGTCTTTGTTTTCTAGGCCTGAGTATTTCTTTAAAAATCTAGCCCTAGGTAACAGTATCTTCACATCTTCGGTAATGCGATCCGCAGTGTTTTCTCTGTAATTAGTTTAGTTTTCTATGTAGGATTGTAGACACTGCAATCGGCAGGTATAATACAAGCTAAGGAGTGTTCACTCCCTACGTCGAAGGAGAAAAATTGGGCGGAAACAGAAAAACGAAGAGCATGCAGAAGGAGAATCGTGATGGGAAAACAGCAGGTGGGGGGGGGGGGGGGGGGTGAAAAAATAAGGCAGCTTCAAACGATGAGTTTTTTGTTTCAAATTTGCTCTTTCGAATATCTTAGTGAAGCGTTCAAAGACTGGCACTGACTTTCGCTGTCACTGGGCTGAGTATGTGCGCCGTAATCAACGCTGCTGGCACGACAAGTCACTCTGAATGAACGCCTCACGAGGGCTTCTTCCTTTGGCGTCGTCTAAGCGCTCGCCACACGTTGCAGTGGAGTCGCCACCCTGCTGCTGTACGTCGTTAGAATCGCGAGTGCTGCTAGCTCATAATTTAATAACGACCAGGGAGCGCCCTCAAGGAGAAATAGCGGCCGTGCCTTCTTTGGGTCGATGGCACCGGTTATATTGTACTCTTAGAGTGCTTATGAGTAATTTTAGATTGATTGATTGATTGATTGATTGATTGATTGATTGATTGATTGATCAGGTGAGTGAGTGAGTGAGTGAGGTTTTTGTGAATGATATAATATTTTGAATTAGCTTCCTGGTCATTGTGATCCCCATTATTGTAAGTTGCGCAGCGAGAATGCTTTTCACTGGGTAAAATGAGGAGAGTGAATTGAGCCAGTCTTTATTTGCGTTCATGTGTCTCTTTGTATATGCTCATGTTTATGTACGCAAGCAACCTTGAAAATTTTCAGAAGGGGAGAGGAGGGTGCTCTGGCTACCCCATTGCTTACCACCATTTCTCTCTCACTAGCGGCATTCTCTCCTTCACAGTCACAAATTGTCTTTCTTTCTCTTTTTTCCCCTTTCATGCCTCAATAGACGGAAGAACGGGACTTTCCACTGTTGGTCTTCTCCGGTCTTCTTATGTATATATTTTTTATCACTACTGGCTTTGACCGTCTGCCCTGGCTCATTTTCCCCCTGTATTCTGGTCCCGCGGGACCCGTCCGCTTCGTTCCAGCTTCGTTACGACGACAATCTAATGAGTCAGTGAAAATTCACTGGCCTCTTGTCATAGCGTTTATCCTCTTCAGTTTTCTATTCTTTATTTTGCTCGCTGCCGCTGTGCGGTCACGCGTGGTCACCGGACAGAGTTGTAACTTAATTACCTTCCCGAAAGAGAGCGCCCCCCTCTCGATAGAGAAGTCGTCGGCGCATTTCACAAATATTTATTTTTATTTCAGAGGTTTTATTTTTGCTAATCGCTCAAATCACACTTTTGTTTCTCTTTGATCTCAGTAAAAATTGGCTTGTTCCCTAAAGTAGGTTTAATTAATATCCCTTCAAGCAAACGTACATTGAGACGCGGAATTAGTGCGAACATACGGTTCCAGCACGGCGTCGTAGATAGCTTGAAGACCGTGCGTCTGTGAAGTTTTTAAGGCACACGCACGGTTCGCGGAAGTTACAGGAGTCTTTCACGAAGCTTCGTACGAAACAGTAAATAAAGTGACAGAGAGAGAGAAAAGCTTGAGCAGCAATTTTGTGTTGACTTAGTTCGGCAGGAAGAATAAACGGTTGTGGTATCAGAATTGAAAAGAAGAAAAAGTATCGCGAGAATTCATTTATTTATTTATTTATTTATTTATTTATTTATTTATTTATTTATTTATTCATTTATTTATTGCTTACCTAAACCCTACCCCTAACCTTCAGATGAGGTTGTAAGCAGGAGTGGCTTCCAGAAAAGCTTTCCGAACCTCTCCATTAATGTAGACACATCATATACACTGATGATGAAATCGCCAGAGAAATTTTTTAGGTGAAACACAAGGGTGCCGGCCACTTGGGGTGTCAGACGATTGTTTTTTATATATTTTTCTATATTGCGACAGAAACGGTTAACGTCACGAAATCTGAGTGCATTAATAGAACCATTTTGATGTGTTTTCATGTGCAAAGATACGGTTCGTTTCGTCGCTGGATGTTCGGGAGAGGGTATGGCCAATCGAGAGAGGAGGCTTGGCCTGTTGGGTGAAGAAATAGAGGAAAAAGGCACCTGAGTGGAGGAGAGTTTTGCCACTCTCTACATTGAGGGGCCTTAAATACAACTGAGAGGAAAAAGACGATGACTTTCGTTTTAGAGTCGTCTTAGACGTGCGCGTAAGGGACCCTATGAGCTTAAGCTTCTTTAGCGTCTCCTAAGGGCTTCCGTTCAACTTATCACTTTCATGGCTTCGTGTGCACCTGTTCTCGTTGTTACGCACGTTAATATTTGCGCACATTTGACCACTCTCTGTGCTCCTCATCCTCTGTTTAGTTCCGCAGGTGTTGCATTGACTATAGACGAATTTCAGTCAGCGAACAATGGCAGCTCGAATAAGCAAAGTTTTGTTCAAAATGACACTGATAGTTTGAAGACTTTTCATATTGCGCTTTCGAAGTGGAGGCAACAAGTCAGTGTAACGTTCGCCTAAAGATCATCATTTTTTGTAGATTTGTTTCTTTCATCACTTTTCCTTCTCTCCCGCAAAGTAGCAAGTGAAAGGTATGGGAAGACAAGAAGAAACACTCGCATATATGTTGTTTTGAGACATCATCACCCTTTCACTGATATTTTCTTTGGTAGCAGAGTGCCCACTTTTTCTGTATTGACATTACATTTCTCCTCTTCCCTTTCTTGCCCTTGAACCGCACTGTCATTGTCCTCATTTACTCCTAGTTCACCTTTTCACCTTGAACTTGACAAAGAAAAGGAATTACGCAAGCTTTTTGCTCCAGGACATGCACCAAGTCTTCCTATATCTCACGCTTTATTTCTCTCACTCGTTCGTATTTCGCAAACGCTGATGAACCTCTGCCATTTTGCGCTGGAAACATGGGTTTCATGACCACGTGCTCCTGCGAGTCAGTTGTCCCACTTCCATTTCTCGTACAGAATCACTACAGCCCTGGAAAACTGGAACCATCAGCCTTCGCTTTTGCGCGAGTCGATGTGACATCTATCTCTTTCTCACTGTTGGACTTCGCCACCGAATGACATTGGAGGCACCTTGCGCCGGACATTGCACGCGCACGCACCACGAGCTGCTCTTCCGTTCAGCTTCGTTTCAGGTGTCGCCCGCGTTGTGTGCGATGTGTTACGTGTGCGTGTGTAAGAGCACGCGTTCGCATGCTTTCGCTCCCTGTGCCGTCCATGCCGTGACACTCCAGGCAGAAAGCCACGGCATCCCGATCAGTGGCACCTGGGGTTCCTTAACGTGCACCCAAATCTGAGTATACGGGCCTACAACATTTCCGCCTCCATCGGAAATGCAGCCGCCGCAGCCAGCATTCTATACCGCGACCTGCGAATCAGCAGCTGAGTACCTTAGCCACTAGACCACCGCGCCGGAGCCGACTTTAGCTCCGTTCATCGTACCATCGCATCAAGTGACGTGGAACACAGTGAAGTAAAATTTATCAAAGCAAACGCGAATTTTTTCATAAAATTGTATCTAGTTCAAATTTAAAAGTCTTGCGCAAAGACCCCAGATTTTGTCCTGGGTCACAGAAAAGAGATGGTGCAATCACTAGCTATTGTCACGTGGTAATGGCGTTGGCGAAGGCAGCAGCCGGTATCGAAGAATAAAATATTTGTTCGGCCGAACTTGTTACAGGCCCCAAAAACTCGGCATTAGTTTCGGTTTCAAGCAACGGGCACGAACGTAGTGGTTGCTGGGAATCCTTAGATTCGGTTGAACAGAGTGAGGTTGGTATGAACGTTCGCATTTATCGGCTATCACAAGTTTTTACAAATACAAAAATTTATTACCCTTGTAAAAAACTTCTCTTTTTATATGTGTTTTATTATTCCTAATTTTGTTAATTTTAAATCAGGCAAAGCACGGAAGTGATTGACTTGAGTTCGTAGCGCTAGCCTCCTCTCCTTCTCACCCCTCGCTCAGCGATAATAGAAGTTGGATAGCGCTCAGTTATCTCGCTCGGTTGGCGTGCAAACTACGAGAAAGATAAAAAGAGCAAGCTGTGGCGGGCAGAGAACGGAAGCTACCGCGAGCTACGGCTGAACAACCTCGACAAAGATGGCTAAATCGGGCAACACGTGTTGTCCGCGGCTCTGCGTTGTGCTAACACGGGGATTTCTTGTTCCGCGAATGTTTTTAGCGTTTCTTAAAGGCAACGGTTAGCACAGCAATTTTAACTTGTTACTGGAGCAGATATCAATTTTGCATGAGTCGTGGGCGCAACTCTTATGTTTAACCCCGGAGCATCGAGCGGGGAACAGCGCGAGCGACATCTGCAGTCGTGAACATGTTACATATAAGCAAGCACGGCGCCAGCGATGTGCCTGCCTTGCAGCTTCCACCCTTCTTTATCGCCACGGCCGCGATGACTGCTTTGGCCGTCGAAGCGCTGTTATCATTATAGAACCGGAAACAAAAAGAAGAAACCAGCAATTGCCCGAATAGGTGCCTTTTAAACTGTAAACTTATTCTCGCTTCATGATATGATATCTCGGCGAGAACGGTTTGATTCGTTTTTTTTTACTCGCTTCTTGTTTTTTTTTTTTCGCTAAATAGTTCACAGCGCTTTTCACGGCCAAAGCGGTTGTTGCATCCGCGGTGATAAACTGGGGTCAGTTTTGGAAGGCAGGCACATCACTAGCTCCGCGCATGCTCGGATGTGGCATATTTGCGACTGCAGATGTCGCTCGTGTTGCTTCGCGCGTGAGGCTCCGTCGTTGTACACATGAGAGTTGAGCACTGTGCATGAGCAAACTCAGTTCTCTGAAAGCCTTACTTAACTGACAGAAGTGCAGTGTCACTTGACTGATTGGCGAATATGACCTTCAAGCTCCTGCCGGGCAAAATGCGTTCATTGAAAGGCTTGAATTCAAGTTGGCTCGGCTACATAGCTTTAGCTTCTTTTACTTTTGGCGTATTGTTCAAATGATGTCAAGGTACTATAGGCTGCTTCCTGCTCATGAAAGTCTTGTAGCCGCGGTTTGAAAATTTGTGTCTTTACTTCTAACACTGTCACTAAAATGCACGGGATGGACTGAATGTTTTTTAATATTATTACAGAGAGTGTCGCTGGAGCCAAAGTTTTGACAAGTGAACTTTTCTACATAAAGTTAATGCTGTTGCCCTGACGGCGACAAGTCAACTTGCCGAAACTCTGTTTCCAGCGACGTTATTTCTCGAAAAACTACCGATCGCTTCAAACCTCTCCGTGCCTGTAAACTTCAGTCTTGTTTTGTACTCAAGTTCTCTAATAAAACTATGCGCACCGTCAGAACAAACGTGATTAAATCAAACATGATGGGTCCTGCTCGCTATTGTATATAATTTTCGCATTGGTTCGGATATTCTGAGTTCAATTTTTGCTCACTGTGTCGTATGTCAGTTGTGTTGAAAGCTGGTTTTATAGATTGACACTGTATGTGCATTTTTTATACGAAACGTGTAAAAAGTTCATTTTATTTGTGCTGATTGAGTTTAGTCTTATACTGAGACATCAGTCAGCTTAACTTTCGCCTCTTCAGTTGACACGAACAATATTTGAAAAGAAATAAAAAAAATTACGATGGCTGCATCGCCCAAGCGGCCAGTGGACGCCCCGCCGTAGTGGTCTAGTGGCTAAGGTACTCGGCTGCTGACCAGCAGGTCGCGGGATCGAATGCCGGCTGCGGCGGCTGCATTTTCGAGGGAGGCGAAAACGCTGTAGGCCCGTGTGCTGAAAGTTGCGTGCACGTTAAAAAACTCCAGGTGGTCGAAATCTCCGGAGCCCTCCACTACGGCGTCTCTCATAATCATATGGCGGTTCTGGGACGTTAAACCCCGCATATCAATCAATCAAGCAACCAGCGGACCTGAAGGAAGGCATGAGCGCTTGCACTCGAAGTGGGAAAGCAGGGCTTCCGCGGCAACCCTTCTATACTTTCAATTTTTCGTCGTTTCTCTTTAGTTGGTGATCTCATCAGTGACGTCATGAAATAGCTATTTTTTGTTTGTGCTTTATTTCTAGTTGGATTCCCGGCAACCACCAGTGGCAAAAGCGGCGCTGCCGCTGCCGTTAGTGAACACATGGGAGGTATATAGGAAGTTTCCGCCCCCTTCTTGTGGCCGGTAAACGGAAAGTGAGATTACAGCAATGCGCACTAGCACTGATGGCAACGAACGGAGCGCTCGCCGTCGATCAAATTATCATAGCTACGTCGCATCGTCTTTTATACATCACGCGTTCAACTTTCCATTCTTATCACTGGTGGTTCCGCAAGCTCTGGAATAAGCTTGGGTGGTAGCGTCTTGCGTCTTGCGCGCAATGTTAAAAAAACAAAACGAAAAAACGAGCTAATACAATCGGGAATATTTTCTAACGCAGCCGCAACTTGTGCAGAGCATTACTGACAGTTTTTGTGGGTATAACTCCTGCGCATAAAATTAACACGCGTGGCACTATAGAGGCTGGCATATTGGTCTGCTAACCTTGCCATTTTGTTAATTTGAGAAATAAACGAACAGTGCTACCGTATAAGTGCTCGCTGAAGTTGGTGGAATTGGTGCATTGATTGAAGTCATGGTGTACAAAATAATACATTTGTTTGACAACCTGTGATTGTGGCACACATTTGTATTACGTAAAATCGTCTGCAAGGTTCATTCTATTTCAATAATTTCCTGCTTTTTTTTTTTCTTGCGTCGGTGTCGTTTCTAGCACCCTCGGCACATAGGCTTTCCCCTCTTCCGCTGCAATGTCAGGCGAGTGGCCAGCCCCGGGAAAAAGGCGCTTTTGCCCGAGCATCATCGTTGCAGTTAGCGACGGGATCGTTTGACAGACAAACACAGGGTGAGTGTGAGCCTCCTCGATCTCTCGACAGGAATTCCTGGCCGTCATCGATCCCGGCGGAAAAGGAAGGAAACGCGACATGTTTTGACAGCGGCCTCATCTCCGCTGGTCAGGAGTGGCTCGGATGGCCAAGTGCATGACGGCCTAGGGCGTTGGTTTCGTCCGCTGGTCTGAATTGCAGCCGCAGACAGCTACTGCGCGCGCTTCTGGTGATGCCCCTGTTGGTTGGGAAAGCTTATCTCGCTCCATACACTGTCACCATTTTTTATTTTGTTTGTTGACTGGTTTGTTATGTGTAATTTTTTTTTTATGGTGCAACGAGATGCGGTGCAACATCGGGGAGGAGTGCCTTACTTATTGACCGGAATCCAGGTGACGCATATTCTTCTACCACACCTCCCACTCGTCTGACAGATGTCAATTAGGGCACTGCCCTACACGCGTGCGAGTACGTGTGAGTGTTGCAACATTGAGCCCTTGAATAAAAATGCCATACATTTCAGCAAAAAAATTATGAACACAGAAATCAAATACGGGTGGTGCTAGCCGAAGGGATTCAGTAGAATACAGTCGAAATATCGCTGAGCTATCTCACTCGTTCTAGAAACTACATGCGAGATGCTATTCACCGGCACTAAACACTCCAATGACGTTGACAGAAGGCTCGGGAGGTGCGAAAAAGGCTGGACGCGTTTGGCTGATCTTAAAGGGAAGCTAAGGAGGTTGAAAACGGAAGCTAAAGAGCAAGAAGCAACGTTATTACCGATGATGCTGTAATTTGTTTTTTGCCGTTGTTGCAACAAGTGCTGTAGAACACGCGAAGTAAAAGTTCACCTTTCTCCGTCCATGTGGTGGCGCCGAGTGGGTGGGCGTCCAAATCTATACCATCTTTGGTTCTGAGAGAATCGGACGAAGGTCAGATATGTACACAAACGAAGGTGGGATGGGCGGAACACGTAAGTCGGAGACAAACACCTCTAAAGCATGTGGAATATAAGCCCGGTTGAGTATGCAAGAGGATGGCCTGTGGCGCCATGTCTAAACAAAGGTATTCCCGTCCATGACATTGTGCGCATCCACCAATGAAAAATACTAGACAAGGCATTGCAGCTCACGTGAATTCCAAGCAGACCTACCCCAGCCAGAACCTTGTACATCGCTTCGCGTATTTAGCACACAGCTAATGTCTCCGATTAGAATTACGTGACGACCGTCTAGAAAAAAAAAACATCCAAATTTCGAAAAAAAAAATTAATTAGAGTGTCCAGCTTGTGCAGGCGTATACACACAGAGTATCCTCATTCGAATAGAAAACTAGGTACAATCCAGAGCCAGAATTCTACCGACACCGTCATATAAAACAGGGGCACGTCTCAATAATGCCCGATTAAATATAATAATGCTTACTCCGTAAAACGAATTGTAGCGAAAGAGAAATAGCAATACAAGCTAAGCCTTCGTTTAAAAGCCCTAACGTTGGGTAGCGAAAAGAAACGAGTTTCCTGCAGGCACAAAACATCCCGATTTGCAGCACAGGCTACACTAATTACCTCGGCCAGCTTTACCGGACTGCGAAAACCTTTTACGTTCAATGAAATAATATTCAATGAGGTAGCCATCCTAAACACTAAAGACTAACCTGGATACAAGACGATGCACAGTTTTGACACACGCGGGAGCGGGTGCCCCGCAAGCGGTTCAATCACATTTTACTACCAGGCGACCCACCGGAAGAGCGGGGCTTTCGGGGCCGCGTTAAAGCTCGCAGGGGACTTCTGTCTCTGCTGGGGGCCTCTGAGTAGCTGCTGGATATTCGGTGGCGCTTGGTGCCGAGGCTCTTGAGCGAAGATGGTACAAACGCGTCTAGACTGTCCCGGCTGATGTCGCTTGGAGTGTTGTCGTCATCTATCTGCAGGGCTGTGTCACTCCTAGTGCTGTTTAGAGCCTCGTTGATGGAAGTCTCGTCACCATGGGGCAGCCCTGTCAGTGATAGGAGGACCAACAGAGGACTGGGCAGCCATGGAGTGAGCATCAGATATCGCGTCACCATCTGCAACGCGTTCGCCGAGAGGTGACTCCTTTAGCGAGGCCTCGACCTGTGGTTTTGTGGGAATAACCACTGGTCGCAGGCCACTGTATGGATCATCCGCACCTTGAGGGGCTGCCTGGTCCGGGCTGGCTGGAAACACTGCGGGCGTTTTGTGTGGCGTCGCAATCTGCCCTACTTCGTCCTGGCAAATATCCGGGCCTGGTGTCGATGATACGACGTCCTTCTTCTTTGAGTGTGTTTCTGGTTGAAGTGGCGGGCCATTCTTGGACGCCGCCTCAGAATACGACGGCCTGATGGTGCAGGCGATGGTGACATGCGGGTCCCCACAACGGCGACATGGCAGTGAGCAGCCCTTTTCGTCGTGGCCGTAAACGCCACACCTTCCACAGAACGGAGTTGTGCAGTTCACATGGAAGTGTCCACTGCCTCCACATCAATAGCACACTTACTGGATCCCTTTATAATCACAGGTCACTGAATGGCCTGCGACCTTGAGGTAGTTGGGCACCGGTGATGACGCCTTCATTTCCAGGCGGATGTATTGCGTCCCAGTAGTCACGGCTGGACGCGATCCTATGGGTCCCCTGGTGACATGCAACACCTTCCCGTGAAGAGCAGTGCTTGTGCGAGGACTTCACTGGGGACGCGGCTCGGCAGGAACAGGGCAGTTACCTGGGTGACTTGGGGTCCTAGGGGTACGATGGCGAGGTGCTCTCTTCAGATGGTGAGGTGTGACGCGTCCACGATTTGAGCCAAGGTGGCTTCGCTGTTGACGACAACTTTATAATTCTGGCCTCTGAAGTGCTGGATACAGTATACTTCGATTCCTACTATTGAAGAGGTCGCGTCAACAAAGTCTTCAGGACTTGCCTCTCAGGGACGACGGCATTGAAGGCTAATGCCTGCTTCTGTGTATGGCTTGTCATGATGTGCACCCGCCAGCCTAAGGACGCCCTGATGCCTGCTGCTTAGCCTGGATCACTAAGGTTTGTCTTTTGTCAGTGATCCGGGAAACAAAAATTGTTGGGATTGCATTGTTTCGAAGACGAGTTTTTGGAACCGAGTGGTCAGAACATGACCCGGCGAATCGGTCACTGCAATGTCTGCTTTCTGGAGACGGCGTTCAGTTGTCCCTCTTTTATTACTGACCCACTTCTTGTATATCTGAGGCCATGAACGTGGGAAACTACATATCAAAAAACCAAACAATGCATAAACGTCTTGGCAAAAAAAAGTGGTCAACTACCACACTTTTCTCGCAGAATGCGTAAACGGAGAGCAATTTTGAGGTACTTATGCGTAAAATGTCTTCACGATAAAATTTTCGGTCGAGTCTTAAAGTTCACTGCTCTATACACGCCAACATTTTTTTTTCAAAAAAATGAGAGAAGCTCTCGCGTCCACAGCAGACAGTGGTTCATGGCGGTGGCTTCCGGGACACCTACGGCGTCTTCCGGTGACTTCAACCGCGCGCCCTCGATGCGCCATCCAGCTCCCCCTAGTAGAGATCAGTAGTCTACAACCTGAAGTTTAGTATAGGGTGACACGTCAGCACCTGTATGAAGGTGGCTGAGCTAAGGGCGAAAGAAAATGAAGACCCACTAAGCGATCGTGAACTGGGCGAAATAGGAACAACACGAAAGAAGACACGCGCACAAAACAGAAAGAGAATACTCGCATGCACACGCGAGCGACTACATATATGATCGCATGGGTTGACGCGCGGTCTTTTTGAAACAACGCACGGCCACTTCACCCCTGGTTGTGCATCCTCCAACAGCCTTCAGTGTGGATCTCTCGATGTAACGAAGCACCTACTGCACGGAACAAGGAGTCAAATGGTACAGATTTCTTTCTTTCGAAAGTGCGGAAATCCTCTGAACTCTCAGTTTATATCCTTCCTTCCACTCCTTCACTTACTTTTCCTACGCATTGTGCTCCTGTGCACTAACATCTTTCACTGGTTATGTGCGCTCCTTTATGCACCCCAACTTTCGTCGGGACTTTATTTCTTCTTGCCTTCTGTAGAAAAGAACCTCTTTGGTGCCAGGAACCCGTGCAATCTCTTTTATGGTGGGCCATTCTATGGAAATCCTTGTGCCCCTCGTTTTGGAGGAGCGGCAACATGCGCGCCTTACTCCTCTTGTTCTTCTTCCTTCTCCTAATTTTCTTTTTATTTCAGGCTTTTCTCCGCGGTGACCCCGTTATTTTATTCTCGGGAAGCCCTTGCATAACACATGCACATGACACAGACGCCGCGCTCTGAGCCCCAAGAACGGAAAGCCACTTCAGAAGGAGTCGCAGAGGAGCCATACTTTCCCGCATGACCCCCGTATAACACTTCCAGCAAAATTACTTGGGCGCTTAAAGTAGACGCGAGCTTTTCTCGTGGAATGAAGACATCTCGGGACGAGGGGTTTCAACGCGATAGCCTTAAAGAGTTTGTCTCGTAGAAATTCCCGCTTGGCGTCGTTCGTTGTGAGCGAAAAGTCGTCATCTCGTGCGTGACCGAAAAATGGAGAAAGGTGCGAATAAAGTAAGAAATAAAATTGTTGAGATTGAGTGCGGACTTAACCCAAGCCGTTTACGTGGCAAGCAGGTGTTCTACCACACAGCGAAGCGTCTGCCAGAAATATAATGAGAATAACTTCATCTGCTCGGAAATGCAGTAAAAGTAACTTTCACTCTTCACGAATGCACGCGTCCTGCGTACCGACAATAAAACATGTATTATCGCAATAATATTTCGTGCTACAAGCATACATAAACATCAGCCGTCAAAATACGTGATCACAATGACTTCGTGTTTGAAACCGCCCATCCACAACAAAGGGTGCACGCGTTATTCTACGTATTCTCATAAGAGCACATCGTGGGGGCATGACAAGTATGAAAACATTTAACGTGTATAATTGCTTGAGTTTTAAAGCAGGCTACCCATTTCACAGAACGAAGACGTAAGCCACTTTCATCTTTATCGATTGCATCGCAGTAATACACTTTATAAACTTCTCAAGTAATATCATACCATAAAAGCTATACAATAAGTGGTTGAATTGCGTACAAGGAACAGGAAATGTTAGAGGCCCGTGTACTTACGTTTAGAAGCAAGTTAAAGCACACCGGCTATACAAAATTTCCGAAGAACTCTTCTACAGATCTATCTATCTATCTATCTATCTATCTATCTATCTATCTATCTATCTATCTATCTATCTATCTATCTATCTATCTATCTATCTATCTATCTATCTATCCCCGCCGCGGTGGTCTGGTGGCTAAGGTACTCGGCTGCTGACCCGCAGGTCGCGGGTTCGATTCCCGGCTGCGGCGGCTGCATTTCCGATGGAGGCGGAAATGTTGTAGGCCCGTGTGCTCAGATTTGGGCGCACGTTACAGAACCCCAGGTGGTCGAAATTTCCGGAGCCCTCCACTACGGCGTCTCTCATAATCATATGGTGGTTTTGGGACGTTAAACCCCACAAATCAATCAATCAATTATCTATCTATCTATCTATCTATCTATCTATCTATCTATCTATCTATCTATCTATCTATCTATTGTCATGACCAAGAAAGACGCTGGCGCTTCGGCACGCGGATAGCTAGAGCAAAGAAGAGAAGAACGAAGTCAGAATAAGAACAGCTGGCCCAGGATCGGGTGTTGTCTCTTGTTCTCCGTCTAGTACATCGCAATGGCGCAGCCGACGGAGAAGTCTTACGTCCCGGCTTCGTCATCCAGGACAGCCGCGGTAAGCGCCACTTGAGCATGGCGTCAAGGCCTCCTCGGCAGCTGTTCACCTGCCGCCACTGCCACCACCGTTCGGGGACGGCGTCAAGGCCTCATCAGCGGCTGCAGTGCAAGTTACCGGTACGATTTCACAAGGGACGCCGTCCACGCGTCCTTGGCTATAGATTCTGCCGTCAGCGCAAGCCGACAAGTGAACCCTCTGCAGGAACCCACTGGTACGTGTCTTCGTGGTTCGTCGGCAATGTGGGCTTCTCCATCCAGGAACGCCGTTCACGCTTCTGTGGCGGTGGAGTCAACAACCCGGCCGCCGCTTCAGCTGCCCATCGGACCATCAGTGGACGGTGTCCATGCCTCCTCTGTGGTACTAGGGCATCACCCAATGGACACTATGCTACCACTTCGCGGCCGTAATACGCACGGGCTCCTGTCCTTTGGGAATGCTGTTTAAGCTTCCCACGGCCTGAATTCCTTGTCCGGAACTCTTCCAACCAATGAGCCACCAAGAAACGCTGTTCATGCTTCTTTGGACGTGCGTGTCACCACCGTGAGTACTACTAGAACCACGTACTTCACGGATGCGAACGAAAGCGGCTCAGAAGCCTCGTGCGACAGTGCCGTGGAGCTGCGGCGTACCATCGCACTGTTCCGCGCCGAGACTAACAAACTGACAGCGTTGATCGAAGAGCGACCTCCTACAATGTTGCCAGCATTGTGTGACATTAACGCAGTGTTGGATGTAGCTGCCTCATACGACCTTAAGGCAAGCACACCGGAGTAATGCAGGAAGCTTCGCTCTTCTCTGATCGAGCTGTCACACTAGCTCGACTGCTTCGCGTCGGTGATCTTTGCGTTGCCACCTGCCACCTCACAATCACCAGCCGTCTGCGAACTACCGGAATTCTACGGGGTCCGGAACGACGCCGACAGCTGGGTGGCAACCGTCAACGTGATAGCAATGCGCGAGGCTTGGACGGAATCTCAGGAATGGACCGTGGCTGTAGACGGTCTTCGGGAAGGTGCAGCGGCGTGGCACCGGTATGTAGGCTGGAAGCAGCAGTCATGGGCGTAGTGGAGCTGCAAATTCATAGCTGCTTTTGGTCCTAATCATTACCACCTATTCACCAACGCACCCCCATTTGCACACCGAGCTGAAGTGGAGCAACACCTCGAAGGTTCCTCGGAGCCCTCCAGCCGCAAGGCAGTAAGCTTCTTCGCCTGTCCTACGAATGACGTCAGACGCAAGTGCGACACGCCACTACTGCTCTCAGTACCCGCACCGGTACGCGATGCCATCATGTCAGTGAAAGAGGCTGATACCAGTCCTCATACAGCTCAGTTAGAGAAGCCAGCCCCAATATCACCTTTACTGAGGCAAGTGGAGACACCAGCATTGCCTATGCTTGACCCGCCTACGGTGATGGCACCGGTAGAGCCCAAGGTACCCAGCGCGTCTTTTGGGATACTCTTTCGGCTACCCTCGTCCAGAGTTCAACGTCTGCCGCTGATTTTGCGGCCCGTCCGAAGCGCGCTGTCAGGTGCATGTTTAGCTGCTTCCCACAGAGAGTCTCTTCATGGCCGGGACCGACCAGAACGATGAAGCCAGTCTCGACCTCCCGATAGACTTGTGGAAGGCTCTGGCACCCAGTTTCAGCGTGACTAAGGCTGACCTCCGAGATGCAGCCGCTATATCGAATGCAAGATCTACCTTTGGCAGATACCGGGACCCAATCGCGGCCGAGAGCGTCGGCCGCAACGGGGCAGCCAGTGCCGGCCGCCTGAGTCCACAGCACTTTTTCAAGGGACATCGTGGCGTGCAAAAGAGCGACCAGCTCGAGGTAGTCAGTGCCATCTACCAGAGACGCTTCCCCCAGACTATCACTCCATGTTGCATTGTGGTCCGGGCTGACCACCGCGATGCAGCCAAGCCCGCCCACCAAAAACTTTGCCGCCAGCTCCGCGCGCGCGCAGTCATGGCCGAGTGTCATGACCAAGAAAGACGCTGGCACTTCGGCGCGTGGATAGCTAGAGCAAAGAAGAGAAGAACGAAGTCAGAATAAGAACAGCTTGCACAGGATCGGGTGTTGTCTCTTGTTCTCTGTCTAGTACATCACACTATCTATTTATTTATCTATCTATCTATCTATCTATCTATCTATCTATCTATCTATCTATCTATCTATCTATCTATCTATCTATCTATCTATCTATCTATCTATCTATCTATCTATCTATCTATCTATCTATCTATCTATCTATTGTGGTGGAGTGGCTCATCTATGTATGTGGCGCGACTTCTGCTAAAGTTGCCCATAGACAGAACAGGACTCTCAATTCCTCACCTGGGCATCGTGGCCACTGCGCTGCATGTTAGGCGGACACGGCTAGTTCTCGACTGAGATATGCTCACCGCTCAAAGCTTTGGGTTGTACTTTCTCAGACATTCTCTAAAATTTCGTTCCTCGAGCTGGAACTTTTCCAATTTCCTATGTGTAGGCCACCAGTGCTTTGGCACGTCTTCGCCACGTGGGCCCGAAGAAAATCTCTATCGAGATTAGGAGCTATTCAATGTACTTACGCAGTACCTTACAGCCCATTCTAAGGAATATGACCTGTCCCACTGCAGTAATATATTTAGGTTATTTACAGCTAGATTTGGGGTCGCCAAGTGCGCCATTTCCAAGTAGTGCCCATCAAGAGGGTCTCTGGCTATTACGTTCGTACGCATCCGATTATTTTTTCATTGTTAATACCGCAAAAACAACTCCAATTCTCGCCTCTTAGGCACCTAGATTCATTTTCTTCACCCCTTTAGTGGCCTCACTAGGTAACACTGATGACATAAATAAGCATGCTGGCGCCACCTTGCTTGTGCAAGGTGCCTATCTCGATGCACTCGATGGTTTCTGGGTGGCGTACGATGACAAGCAGCTTCTCATAGCGGGACCTATATCACAGTATCCTGATTAGTAATGCATTGGATATATATTGCGACATGCTTTTAGTTGTGATATTTCTCGCCATTTTACTGTTAACACGTGCGCATGTTGCAACAGATGACGCGCCTCGAGTCTTATACTTGCAGTTAGATGTGTCGTGTCTGACGAGACTTCATAAGTGCATTGGATGTGCTGGCCGTTGATGCGTGGACTCAGTTCAGGCACAACCGTACTGATCAGGCAAGTGTACGAGGATTATGTATAGAAATGAGGGTAACGGTGAAAGTGATTAAGATAGTAGAAGGGAGGAAGGGGAATGATACTGGTCTACACATGGAGTGTAATTGTCGATTGCATGCCGCAGATATATGCGTTCTTGAGTAGTATTCGGTCACATTTCTGCGTAGAAATTCCACTTAGCATTTCAATTTTATTGAGCGCTTTATTTTCCTGGATTTTATTCTATAATAATTTGTGGACGCGGAAATATTTACGTCATCTTGTCCTGCTCTGGCAGTTATGGACACGAACCGAAGAAATGGAAAGACGACGCAGAGTGATGCGCCGTCTTTTATCTGGGATTTTTTTTTTCATGGCATACCTAAAAGCACATTACAACGCGAAAAACAAATTGCGTTGAAACATGGAGGTCACATCATTTACTGCAGTAGCCACCTTTGTGAAGAAAGTGACCTACTAGCTAGAAGAGGGAAAGTAAGGACTTATTCAAATAACAACTGAGACAATCCTTAGTTCGTGCTCGTCTTGTGTGTGCTTGCGTGTTTTTTCGTGCATTCTTTTTTGTATTTGAGCAATGCGCTGGGCTCCTTGATGTTGCTCGTATGACATTGGTTCACCCTTCTAGCGAATTTGTGTCTTTAAACGTTCTTTATGACGCCAGATTGACACTTGATGCGAGATATAAGACTTTCCCTTTAATTAAAAAAATACGTGGTTATACAGTGTCAGGCATAAGAAAGACCACTTGAGCATTTAATGCCTTCCATCTTGCCGCAGAGAAACAGCAACGCCATCTGTCTCTGCCGTCTGCAGCAGCGTCGCCATTGCTGTCAACCTTCTCTCTGCTTGAGCCCCGTTAAGTGCAGATCAATCACTCGGTGTGCCCGGCTATTTGTCGCATACAAATCC
The DNA here is from genome assembly GCF_043290135.1 of Rhipicephalus microplus. Taxonomy (NCBI): domain Eukaryota; kingdom Metazoa; phylum Arthropoda; class Arachnida; order Ixodida; family Ixodidae; genus Rhipicephalus; species Rhipicephalus microplus. The sequence goes on from NC_134705.1 coordinate 203,477,830, forward strand.
TGCTCCTGACTTTTTCCCACTCTATCAGTGCCGCAAAAATACTTCACACACAAATGCTCTTTAGGTTTCGTATTTTTGATATTTCCTTGCCACTGAACAACAGTTCATCTTAACCGGTTAAGGTGAAAGACATTTTGTTTTCATGAAAACGACCTTAGTTGATAGCCTACGCTTTGTTAGAGGCATGATACAACTTTATTGTCCGTACTTAAAAAAATACATACAAAACTAGAAAAGGTACTCTACGCTATAGCAGACTATCCTATCATGAAGGTGTTAATAGTCAAGAAGGATAAAGAAGTAATAATCCAGAAATAATACAATAAATAAATAAACAGAAGTACTATCTGCATTTGCAATCTATAGAGTAGCGGAATGCCTCGAATGGCACTCCTATACGCACATAGTGCTCACACAAATTAATGTGGGCAAAGCCCATGCATATCTTCTTATGAAGATGTTTTTTATAGGTGGCTGTACTTTATCAGTACAATTGATTGGTACCCGTTTGCTCTGTGCATTCAAATCAGCCGTCTCTGTTATTAATCTTAGCTTTCCTGTTTCTTACCTTTTTTGGCTCCTAACTCCTTCCCAAGTCGCCAAATGGGTTTGTTTTTGATTAGCCTTCCTTTGTTTGATGCGCCGAGGTGGTTTACTGGTTATGGTGCTCGAATGTGGACCTGAAGGTCATGGCAACAAATCTTGGCCACGCATTTTGATGGAGGCGTAATGCCCGCTCCTGTGCACCTTGACGTTGGGGCGCCTTAATGAACTCCAGGCGGTGGAAATTCCGGATCATTCCACCATGGTGTCCCTCATCACAATATCATAGCTTTGGGACTTAGAACTCCGAAGTTTATTTAGTTCTTTCTCTTTCTTTGTTTCCCTCGCTCACTCCCCCATCAATCGCGTATGTCCTGAATAATAGGCAAGAAAAGCGGTTAACAAACTAGATAATAATCATCCGTTTTCTGCAGAAATTTTTGCAGTGCACACATTCACTGAGAGACTTTTACCCATTAGTTAAGGAGTCCTGCAGCGTGCTGCAAAGAACTTCTGAGAGGAAGTGTAACCTCATAGGGATTCACAACTTTTTTTTTCTTCAATGATATGCACGTGCCTTGACAGGGGCATTTCAATGGAGCCACATGGTAGGGGACCCTTGACAAAAATCAAGCTTCTCAAAATGCTGACCTGCATCGATGTGTTGACCATAGTCATGCATTGAAGACGAGCCAGCCGGCCTCGATAGGAAGCACTGATTACTAAATAATGAGAGCACCATATAAACTACAGCGTAATTATAGGATTAAAAGTGTACAGCGGAAAGGCTTGCCTACTGCATCAATAATTTTGATTAGTTGGTGCGTGGTATGACAAACTCTGATGGATATCAGTGCTAGTCCTCGCTAGAACTGATGGAAGCAGGAAAGATTAACGTTGCGCTGAGCTCCCGCATCCGTCTGCGGCCTTGCTATGGTCAAGGTTCCAACTGATTACTTAAACATCTAGATCAGCAACAAGAGTTAGCTTTAAATCATGTAGCGACTGCGGACACGAATCTATTTATTCCGTCCTCGCATGAAGCAAAATCGAATAGCACTCGTGTGCTCTCCAGAGAAGAAAAGCTTTTTTATATGAGAGCAACGGGGCATCTGTGCGAGCTTAGATGAAGGCAATGCGAAGGCCATTGTGTTTAGAAATTGCAACATCGCTTAGGAAGAGGCTGTGTTTGGAGAGGAAAAAGAAATATACATGCCACGTATTTCATTTTTTACGTTAAAGTGAAGCAGAACATCCAGGCTTACTTCTGTCCCTTTGTCTTGTTGAAAGAATGTTTCTTTCACGCAATATGATTAATAAATGGAAGTTTGCTGACGAAGACGGAAGCCGGATCACGTGTAAGCAGTGGTACGTAAACGAAGATATTGTTCTTATAGAGATGACAAAGAGGTGACTCTTGCCGTTGCTTGACTGGCATGCACATCACTCGTATATGTACTCAGGAACAGCAAGAACGTACAAATGTGTATTTTAAGTGCAAGAGCATTAGGAAAAGTGATATCGGCAGCGTTGACCCGACAAATACAAAGGTTAAATCACATGTTTTCAGTAGAAATGAAACCCCTGCATTCTACGTAATCATTAGGTATTCTAACACAAAGCCACACCATGTCTTTGGAACATGATTTTACGTAGGCGTAGTGTTGGTGAAACGTCAATTTTGTTTACAGTACTAGCTACCTAATTTTATAAACATTACAATGGTTTTCTTACAATAAACTTGTGCCGTTGGGTTAACGTCGGATGTATAATTAAACGCTATTCATTGAAGCTGGTATATGCGTCAAAATCCAGGGAGATATTCTCGCAAGCCCAAGCGCTACTAATCAGCTTACGACCTATGCTGTTCATATTACACTATAGTTGTTAGCATTGTAACAAAACTGTAGACCACCACTTTTAGAAAGTATATGGCACTCTTGAAGATAGGAAAGTGCGTGAATCACACAAACGTATATTTAGCTTCATTGCGTCACATTTCGCTCAATAAAAAATTACACCGCAGTCACCTCTAAGCACATGTTTTGAAGATCATCGATTCCCATGATACGGGAGATTTGAGAAATTTTGTTTGTGAAAGAATGCGCTACAGAGGTTTAACGCATGTATACATACATGTTTTCACGTGTTTCTTTTTTTTTGTGAAGGACAATTATCTGTAGGAGTAAAAGGTCACGATAGCTCTCTGTCGTTGTACTGTCAGCAGTTCACACTCCACACGTGTGGTACAATTAGTAGCGAATATATTTGTAATTATATGGACACTCTCGAGTGGTTGTTGCTGTCGCTGTTGGCGTCATGCACCGTATGTCATCATCATCATCATCACACCATCATCTTCATCACTATCATCATCATCTTCAACATCATCATCTTCATCCTGATTACGTCCACTGCAGAACAAAGGCCGCCTCCCCCATGCTCCACCAGTCAACTCGGTCCTGTGCTTGCTTCGGCCAATTTATAACCCCGAACTCCTTAACCTCACCTGCCCACCTAACCTTCTGTCTCCCCCTAAGCCACTTGGCTTCTCTAGGAACCCAGTTAGTTACCCTTGATGACCAGCGGTTATCCTGTCTACATGATACATGCAAGGCCCGGGTACATTTCCTCTTCTTGATTTCAACTATGATATCCTTAACCCCAGTTTGTTCCCTAATCCACTCTCCTCTCCTCTTGTCTATCTCTCTCTCTCTCTATTATATATATATATATATATATATATATATATATATATATATATATATATATATATATATATATATAAGGAAAAGGTTAAGCATGTTTAAAACCAAGAGACGTTTTGATCGGGGAGACCGATTATTATAAGTCTCTGATCGCCCTCCTTCTGATATATATGTATTAGACCACAGTCCTATCTTCAAGATAAATATAGCTAGATTTGTGGACACTAGTTCTGCTACTTTATTGTATGGCAACAGTTCCTTCCGAACACGGGAAAAAAACAGCGCAATGGCTAATCGTTTCACATGGGGCTAAAGCCTTTAAATTGCCGACGATATTCGTGGTGTAATTCAACTGTAAAAAAATGACCTCGTCCTAGTGTCTTAAAGACGTTCACACTAGATGCAGGGGTGTAGTACGGTCTCATCGCTTGTTTGAAAAAAATTAAAAAAATCATTCATGCATATAAAAAAACCACCAAGCCTGTGCGGAACGTGCAACAATGTCACAGCGACAGCTGGAAGAGTGGACTATCATACTTTTATTAGCACTCTGGGTAATTGCTACAGACACAATAGCTGGGTACCCACTACGCCAAAAATATTAATAATTTTTGTGTAGTAGGCCGTAATCCACTATGCTCTCTTTCTTCATTCTTTGGAGAAGCAATGTATGCGCTACAATATTACACAGAATTTCGCGCAAAGTATATGCTGTGTGCGACGGCGATGAAGAATTACGCCCGAGGTGGGGATGCACCACAGTTATTATGTGATGAAGAACAAGCGTTTACAATGGGTTAGAGCATTTGATTACCAACCTCTTATGCAATTTGCATTAAGTGGCGCCTTGTTGTCCCTTTGTTGTTCCAAAACGTTTTATGACTCATTAATGTTAACACGGTTTTTTTCCCACATTAATACTGCCTAAGGCGGGCTTGAAAATACGTTCCAAGCACCAGCGTGGCTCAGTGGTAGAATACTGCGATGACACGTGGGGGACCCGGGTTTGAATACCATTGGTGTTTCTTATTTACTGTCTTTGTTCTTCTTATTTCGTGTGATAGTGTTTACAGACACTGGTGGCGACGGCGCCCCACGCGACCCGTGTTGTGACCTCATAACAGCTTTCGCTGTAGAACGTCTAAAACCTCTCTTTCCATTTAAACACACTATCCAAGACCCTACATCTGCTATAGCCGAAAAAACTTCGCCAAGCATTCATACGACACAAGAATCAATGCAGACTCCCTGTCTTTTAAAGGATGGCTTTTGGTCAAAAGATAGAAGTTACAATAAGATAAAACTTTAAAAGCGGTAAAAATAGTAAGCAGTGACATCTTCAACAAATGTTGTCAATATGTGGTATATAACAAAGTATTCGCTGGGTGAATAAATTTGTTGAAAGAGAGTGCTGTCCGTGTTTGGTGTCTGGGTATGCGTTAGTATGTGAATGTGTCGCGTGTTTGCGCTGCAATTAGTTTTTCAACATCCTAATATATAATCATATCAGAAATTTGCGTGCTACTATCTCAAACAGCATAACGAATTCGCTGTAGATATCGCCATCACATGATGGTGGCGCTACGAAAATTTTGTAGAACGCCCGTATACCGCTCACTTGCGTGCCCCATGAACCTTGGGTAAATTTCCATCTACCTAGCGCACGTCTTTTTCTGACAGGATACTAATTTCTCCACTGGCTTTTGTGTTTCAGAAGAAAAAAATACGGTGTAGCTGAACAAACACACTCTGGGAAAAACCATCTGTTGTGTACCTTTTGTGCCATAACACTGGTGCGTTCAGTTTACAACGATGAAGAAGGAAGAAGCAAGGAAGTGTTGTGAAACTGTTTGTGACTAGCCTGGTAGCGGGCTCGTCATAGTGCGCTATTCGAATATTCTCCAGTGTATATATACGACAAAGGCATAACTTTCCTTCCGCCAAATTAAATTTACCAGCTTGCAACTGTACGGACCACTCAAGTTGGCACGATGCGGACATCTCGCCTGACGCACTTTTTTCACGCTAGCTTGCAGCAATAGCGAATAGTGCTGAATTTCGTTCGTTGCACAATGCGCTAAATTACACCGAAACGTGATGACTAAGAAAGGTTTGTTCCGCACTTCTACTTAGAAATTGTTCCTAAAGAAAACCAAGAGTGAAAAGAAATGTATTTGTTTTGCAAAGGGTTAAGTCCCGTGTGCTCTAGAATTGCGCAATATATATATATATATATATATATATATATATATATATATATATATATATATATATATATATATATATATATATATATATATATATATATATATATATATATATATATATATATATATTGCGCAATCCAAGAGCACACGGGACTTAACCCTTTGCAAAACAAATACATTTCTTTTCACTCTTGGTTTTCTTTAGGAACAATATATATATATATATATATATATAGCCTTATTTGATTCACGTGAGTATGACCTTGAACAAAAAACTGGCATGGGAAAAAATGGAACAAAACTTTCGGCGTGACCTTTGGAGCTGCACGAACACTTAATATTTTCGGCGTTTTCATAGTTAGGACCACTGACGGCTTTGGAGTAATGCGCAATGGGTGCGGATGAAAGTCGCTGAGAGGGCTCGCATGGTAGGCCGAATAGTTTATACAATCCTAGCGGATGCTCCGAATGGTCCAAAATGAGACGTGACGAGTGAACGGAGTTATCGTATTATGATGTTACGTTTCCCCTTTAATGCTTTGCGACTATGACGTTCGCCTTCAAATCGTCCTAGCGATGCTGAAAAAGATTTGGGATATATTTTTTTTGTACAGTATACCTCCTGCCACACTGCAAACTCGAAGCTTCGAGTTTCAATTTGTGGATAAATTTCAATGCTGTCGAAAGGCGAGAATTGCCGCAATACTGCAATGTTGATGAAACCTAATATAAATGACTTTGTTCATTGACAACGTCATGACTGCAAGAAAAGTGTAAGGTACTACATCTGTATCTCTTGTTGCAGTTGCCTCTGTTCGCAATGCACTGAGTGTTTGAATTACCGAGAAATACGAAAAGAAAGAATGCACGAATTTGAGTGCCCCAATCTAGTGTCGACGCATGAATGTATCGCACCACAGTTATTTGCCCGTTCGCCAATATGTCTTACCCTTCATAGGAATAGTGATCATCCTGTCATCTTACAGTAGAGAATTAAAATGGAGGCGAAGGCATGGTACAGAATGTATGCACAGATATGAATCACGAAATGTTATTGAACACATGTAGATGGTGACAGCGGAAGTATAGACAAAACAAGCGCTGATATGGAGAGTCGATGCAGCAACAATGAGATGCATTTCTGTATACTGCCTTTCGCTATACGACACGGTACCCCTCTTATGCTATAGCCATTCCCATAGCCAAAAATATTTTTCGGGGTGGGGTAGGGGTAGCGGGCACCTGTTGGAGGCCTTGAAGGACACCTACTTTCTAGTATTTTCTTCGGTAAAATACACACCTTCATCAGTGCACTAAACTTGTGCATAGCTATGTTAAGATTTACCTGCTCAACTCCTTTTTTTCCCTTCTGTTTCACATTTACATCACTTCATCTCACTTTCGAGACCCTTTCCCAGCCGCTTTCTGTACTATGTATGGCTATGCCATGTCAGGAGCTGCTTGACAGATACCCACTTTTAGATGTGCTTAATCACCAATTTTTTGAAAGAAATTTATGTAGCGCGAGGCGAAAAAACGAACACAGGAAATAATAGATTGAGAAGACAGAGCGCTACTTCCAATACATTTTAGCATTTGTGGATGGGGGAGGGAATAGTACAGGTCTGTCACGTCAATTGAGAAGGCTCTTAGCCCTTCATTTTCATGAGCTTCCACGAACCTTAAAATACTATCAGAACTCTTGTCTAAAAACGGATCTCGGACTTTGAGAAGATTGAGTTGGTCTAACAAAAAATCAGCGAGTTCTTTCTGCCAAGTACCTATTTCCGAGACTATTACTCGAAAAGGAATATTAACTTTGTGAGTTTTTGCATTAAAAATACATAGAGGCTATTCTTTTTACTTTTTTGAATACTTTTTAGAGTTCCAACTACGTTCATGTTTTTGCACAATTGGATAGCCTTTGCTTTTACTTTGCTCAACGATACGCCATCTTTTACATGGAACACCCTAGAAATAGCATCATTAGCTTTTTCCAAGAAGCATGAACGCGAAAAAACTTCAAAGCCACCTACCTTATCTACCTGCAAAACACACAGCGAATTATTGTCCAGGTACGACAAAACACGCTTAACAGGAATGTGAGAACACACAGGTTTACAACGCGAAATGGCGTGTACTCCTTCAGAGGTAATCCTTTCCTCCTCACCTTCAGTCGCATGACGTGCCACCTGACGAACGACAGTCAGGAGCTCAGGATTTGTCCTCTCACGATTTGTCCTCCCCCATCCACAAATGCTAAAATGTGTTGGAAGTAGCGCTCTGTCTTCTCAGTCTATTATTTCCTGTGTTCGTTTTTTCGCCTTGTGCTACATAAATTTCTTTCAAATGTTTTACCAACAAGCCCACATCGCCACTCTTAATCACCAAGTTTGTTTGACAAGTAAGTTGGCGTGTTGTGCTAGAATGGTGCTATAATGGCGATATTTCGTATGCTTTGTAGTTAAGTGTCGCCACAGACTCTTCTTCTCTGTCCTTCATTTACACCCCCCTCTGTCCTTCCAAAGTGAACGATAGCAAACCGAAAGATTCCTCTGGTTAACCTCTTTGCCTCTTTTTCAGCTCATTCTCCGTTCGGCTTTTTTTCAGCTAAACTGTTGAGAAGATGAAAACCACGGGATTTGGAAACAGTCGAGAAAATTGCGGCACTATGCTTCTCCACAGACGTTCTTCACACTGTAACTGTTATTTTCTTTTTTTTTTTGCTTTGCTGCACTCGTGGTTTGTCGAGTGACTACTTCTGTTATTTAATATCCTTTCAAGCTTACGATAACCTTCATCCAATGTCTATTGGGAGCGTGACACCGCATGCCCCATGACGGTTTTCTAGTGAGACGGGGGTGAAAGGAAAAACAGGTAGAATGGCCGTGACAAATAAAACTGGATGGTGTGATTAATCGGGCACTTCTTTACACGTCCACCCGAACTTTTGCAGAGTACAAAAGGGAATACGATGTTGGCCTCTCTCTTCCCAAGAGAGTCCGACCCTGTGGCCTCTCGTGGGAAAAGTTTGGCGAAGAGCAATTCGATCTCTCTTGCTTCGCTCATTTCCGGCACACTTGGTGTTTCTGGCCTTTGCAGATACACTTATATTCACATGTGTGTGTTGAGAACGTTCTTGCGAAAGCGGTTTCGTGACTGCCCAAACATATCTCTGCTTGTATGGTTGCCATTTTAATTACGTTTTTATTGATTTGTAACCGTAACCATGCTAAAAAAACGTTTCAGGTTATGGTGAGTGCAACTAGAAGAAATTTGCATTTTATTCTACACGGTTTCTTTGGGCCGGTAACCTTTCGCAGTAGGTGTCATAAATGCTCTCCGCGAGAGCGACCTGGTGACATCAACTCGGGGTGCGTGACACTGTCGACTTTATCGGGTATTTCTTGTGCTAAGTTATTACGAACGATGCAGATGCAGTGCTGCCGCAAAATGCATGCCAGGCGATTTATCGGCTTGATCTTTCTGTGAGTAATCAGCTGTCGTTGTCGACAGGCCTAGTTAGAAAAGTCATTCTTCTTAAGTGTTTATGACGAATCGGGTTCTACTAAGCCCCTGTGCATATTTGTGTTATTCCCTGATAAAGAATTATTTGCAAGGGCTCGTCGTTGTTGCCATTCAACAGCCCCCAGCCCATTGCGTAACGCAACACTTTCATCGCTGTTTGCCTTGCTAGCAGTTTTCAGAGTTTCGAAGCCTATTCAACAAAAGACACTGTATAATTGCAGAGGACACATTTTTGAGACACGAGCAATTCGCTAGAAGGCCCTTACCAATTGTTATGAGCATAAAATTGCACATATATGGCAATTGTTAATATAAACATAATAAAAACATCGAACAAAAGTGCATGATCTAAGTAAAGCCAGCGAACACATTTCAAAGCAAACTTCCCTTTCAAACTACACTTTTAAAGACGATAGTCTTTTTTTGGGACCTTAGACGCAAAAGTTTTGGTCTGTCTGTCTGTCTGTCTGTCTGTCTGTCTGTCTGTCTGTCTGTCTGTCTGTTCATTTGTCTGTTTGTCAACTCTTTCCGGCATCGGGTACTTCAAACGGCTGACCCCATCCGCAGCGACTACCAATGTTGCTCAAGGTTGAGCATTAGTGCTTGTGCAATTGTCAATTAAAAAGCGAATATTGTGCATGTCTGGGGCACCATAGCAACACGCATATATTCTGCATATGCATCTCTTACTAGAAAACGCATACATAAGTAATATTAAGATCCGTAGCGCTTATCACGCTGTGCTTACCATGCAACACTTGCACGGAACGGAAAGTGTTTCCAACGCTTTGCCAAGACGAGATGGTGGTGGCACCTACCCGTCGCCTTACGTTCTACATCTTATCACCTCTGAGACGGGCGCGCATGGCCACGCGCTTTGTTTTCCAAAAGAAACTGCTAGATAGCGTTCTTGTCTCAAGTGTGACGTGACTTGATGCGCTCGTTCGCCTCCGCTGCACGCTCGAGGCACTCTAACGCAGCGCCTCCAGAACACAATTCACCGATGTTCTTGCGCAGAACATCAAATAAATGTTTTGTTCCCTCTCTCAACAAGCAATACTATCGTCTTTCGACGACATTTGCAGAATACATGCAGATACGGGGCCAATTTTTGTTTCTAGGGATTCATTATTCTACAACACGTCTTAGAAGGGAAGGAAAATAGAGTCTATGTGCAAACATGTGCAGTGCTAGTCAAAGCCAATGAGAGAGTGCTTCAGCTTTTTTTTTTTGGATCTATAGTTTCTTTGGCAAGTATAAGACTGCCTATCAGAGGAATGCTTCTCAAAAAGTCCTGCACTGTCGGCCAGCCGATGTGTCTATTAATCAACAGTAGTGTATGAAGAGAAGGTGCATTGAAGATTGATTACGATGTCGTCTACCGTCATTGGTAGCGGTAGATGTTTCTGCATTCGCTACCATGAACAGTCCTCATGACAACTGTCCGTTCAGACACAGCCACTTTCTGTACCAAGTTTGTTTCATGTCCCATGACTAAGCAACTCGCTTTCGAGTTATGGTATGTCGAGCATAAATGTCAATAGCTTCGCTTCGGCTCGCACCTTATCTTCATGACCTGTCATGCTTTTAGAGTGAAAGTTGTAAGCCTATACGGCTAAGAGAAACGAAAAACTGTCCAGCAGCTGTGTCACGAGCGGTCTCCATTAGATGTCTTCTCAGTTACGTCATTCTGAGCGTCGTAACCAAAAACGCGTGCCATTGGTTGCGTTGTGGGTGAAGTCGTCCACGTCGTCGCAGCCGTGACACCGAGAGCACGCGGATTACTTACTCCTGAAACCTTCAGCATGGATAAGCCACGCACAATTCTAGAAGAGCGTTGACAGTGGAAACGAGAGCTCACATTTGCCAGGCTGCTGGTGCAGTCCTGGCACAAAAACAGGCCCGGGAGACCGAGTGCCAGCAGCTACTGCGTATCGATGATATGGCAGACTTTTAAGCTACGCTAAATCGCGAACGGGAATACAATCGCCGGTGCCTGAAGGATCCTGTAAACCACGCCATCGAGTTAGCCAGCGATGTCAAACGCTTGCAAGAAAGCCACGCCGAACAATAAATGTGTGGTATTTGAGAAAAAAAAAGAGGCACTTATTTTTAATGCGAATGCATTTCTTAGTGGTGCTATGTCAGGCATCCAGCATTGTCCGCGGCAGTATCCGCGCGCCAGCATCTCTCCGCTCTCACTGCTTCTCCCATAGCATTCTTCGCTCTCACTGCTTCTCCCTCGCCAACATTCGATAGAAAAAATATTTTACTAGAGGTATTACACTATCAACCGGAGCACGTGGTGCGAGAGTGTAGGAGAGGACAGGTGCAGTGCTTCGCTGCTCCTTCTCCCAGCGTCTCTCTCTCTCCTCCTATAGCTCCCTTTCCCGCCCACGAGCACCTCACTCTCAACCTTTTGCTGACTGGCCGCCTCTCGAAAACATCCAGAAATGTGTTGATTAGACGCCGCTGTGAAACGCCAACGCCGAGCCGAGAGCTGACGCCCAACTCTCCCGTCCACTTGCTTCTCATTCTCGACCGTTTGCGGGCTGGGCGCCACTGCGATGGCAGAAGTCGGTGAAGGCGAATGCCTGACCGCAATGGTACCCTCTCTCGGCGCAAGAAATGCATTCGCGTTTCTCCACTTTTTCCTTCGGGGACGTGGGGCACCTTTTTCGACTCGGCGCAGTGCCTGCGCCAAACAAGTGGCGTTGCGGCGCCAACGTGATGATTGCGAGAGCACGTTCTCCGGGACTACAAAACCACGTGCAAGGTTTCGTTATTTACAGTGAGCTCGAAAGGTTTGATGTGCATTTAACAAGAATATATGCATTGTTTACAAAATCACAGTTATAGGACCCAACAAATTTTTGAAAACGTCCCTACCGACGTTATCTCTAGAAGAAGCATCTCTGGCAGCTGGTAATATAGGCATTGTAAAAAGATCAAATGAAAGTGTCTGAACTGAGTAGAACAAACAAGTGCAATATAAAAATGGGCCACACATTAAATTGTTGTGCAGCAATGCCTAGCGTCTTAAGTGGCAGATAAAAGAAAAAAAATTTAGGGGACCCTAAAGCTCCGTCTTTATAAGTTGAACGCCATAGCGACATTATGTTCCTAGTGCATACTTCAAACAAGGAGAATAGCAATTTTTCGCAATTCTCCTTGACTTCAGAATCAGAATCACTTTATTTTTCACGTCAAACAAAGGAGAGAATACATGATCAGTATATAAAGAAGGAGGTCCCATAGTAAGAACTGAATTGGCACCTCCTGTACATGACAACAAAGTCAATAACACAAGTAAATTAGCAATTTATGAACTTAGTAATAAAAATATTATTAATAATAATGACTAACTTGAATCAGGTAAGGAAATAAACTATAAAGAGCGTTAAGAAAAAGCATCGAACAAGTAATGTGCCATAGTCGATGAGAGTAAGCACAAAGTGGGAGACATTTCAAAAGGAATAAACAGTAATGCAACATAGTAAAGCTCAAACCAATAAACAAAATATGAAGACAAATAAGGAAAATCAGAGAAAAGGGATACAAGAATCAGAAAAGATAAAAAGATAGACATAAACTACCGAATTAAAACACCTAAAGCAGTGAAGAACCGGAATCAGACAAATCAAGCAGAAAACTTTAAACACTGAGGGCATGAAACCTTTTTGAATTTGCTATGCACCAACTACGTGGCCTTACGGGAACGGGCAAAGTAGGGTGTGTAGTGAAATACCGGCTTTTAACCACGGAGCCATTGTGATAATCACGTATTCTAATGTCCGTTTGAAACAGACGCTTCTTCCACGCATCATTATTGCTATATTTCATGTTTTATTATGCAGCGTGTGTACAGGACTCAAGTGTTTGTGAAGCATGAAAGCTACCTTCACTGGATAAATTTCCAAGCAGAGGAAGATTTTTTCACTGTTTTAAAAAGCAAAGGTCCGTTTGTTATAACATCCGCTCGCCACGCAAACGACCCGGTTCGATTTGTCTTGGACCCAAACAACCCTGCTTTGGTCCCCACTCTGCTGCAGTATTTTTCATCGTTTAATTATTTTATTTGCATCGTGCTCGACTTTTGTCACGCATAAGATGATTATTTTTCACTCGAAACCAACGACACCGACACCCCAATATCTGCAAAACGAGCTATTTAACGTTTTCACGTTCAAAAAACGCCAAGGCCTGCACGGAAGGCACAGTACAGCCTTTTCTAAACACTCATTAGGTAACTGCTTCAAGCACACTTGCTTGGTACCCACTATGACATTAATAATAATTTCTTCGTAGTAGACCAGCATTCACTATGCTATTTTTTGTCATTCTTTTGAGAATCGTTGTATCCACTAAAAACTTGCAAGGAATTTTGTGACAATTTTTATGCAGGGGCTGACAAAGATGAGAAATGATGCCTGAAGTGGGTATGCACCACAATTAATGGGTGATAAAAAAGAAGCTTTTGTAATTGGTTGGAGCATTGGACGACCCACTCGTTACGCTATTCGCATTGCATGACACCTCGTTGTTGTTGTTTTTTCTGTTCTAAAACGCTTTATTACTCGTATTACGCGATTCGTTTCCCAACATCAAGCCTACCTAAGGCAAGTTTGTGAACAAGTCCCAAGCACCGGCGTGGCTCAATGGCAGAATACTGGGCTGGCACGCAGCGGACGCGGCTTCAAGCCACACTGTCTCTTTGGTACTAGGTTTTTTTTTCTTGTTTCGCGATGGCGGTTACGAACACCAGTGGCGGCGGTGGCGGCAGGGGCGGCAGCGAACAACTGCGGCGCCGCGCGAGAGCCGAGTTTTGATCTCATAATAGCTTTCGCTGTGAATGAAAAATGGGAGCTATTATGGGCTGTGTTGTACATTGTCATTCATAAAGGAGTACTTTATATGCACTATTTTAGAAATGTATGCAAGGTTGCTATACTACTTAGGTTACAATCAAGCCTGTTCCGAAGAGATATACCTTTAAAGTTTAGTGGGATGGAGTTCCCTGAATTAGTTTTTCGTGGGTGTCGGTGCAGAATCAACCAGCTGCAGAGAAGAACAAGGCGAAGGCTTTCCTCGAGTCGTGTTAGGTGAGTGCGTGAGGGTTCACTGGAGTTACGGTAGTCAACCAGGCGAGTGACGAGAAGGGAAGTATTCGGAATCTGCGTTAGATTGAGGGTCGCAGTCGTCAATTTATGGTGGTGAGTGGGGCTCGCAGTATTGAGGTGAAGCGAGCAATTTCCGTGCCCAAATATTGCCCCCACATTTCAGCTCGTGTTGTTGCACGGCAACTTTTTTGTGATGTCACTATTTTATCTAAACACCCAAATCAGATCATAATAAAGCTTGTAAAGTGTTTCACATAAAAAGATATGGGAAGGTGTGTAAGCGTATCCTCCATCACACCAACAAACAACACGTTTTCATATCTCATCAGCACTCTGAAGGTCTGATATGAGGCACGTGTTTTCTAAAACCCCATCTGTTTTTTTTTGTGTGTGTGTTCTTTCATTTAGCTGCTTCAGTAGTCAGTTCATGTGACAAAAGTGATATGTTCATATCGGCTTTTCTTTCCAATAGACGGTTTTCCGCAGCGGCAAAAGGGTGCTGCCACGTTTGAACACGTGATCCAATGGCCTTCTCCTTGCTACTTCTTCACCGTCGCCGATGGCTGGCCGATTCGCCGCCGCCGCCACCGCTCCCTGGTTGAAGGCCAGCAATTAACGCGGGCGCAGCGCATAGGCCGCGCCACCCGTTTCTTTCTCTCTCTTTTTTTTTCTGTTGGCGCCATGTCGACTTATGGCCGGCAGAAATTGGGTGCATTTTTTCTTCTTCAAGAATCACTACTACCACTGTTTTTGGCCGTGGCCTGCAGGGAAATGTCTGCTACACGCCACATCGCGGTCACGTCGCCGAGGAGACGGCCATGGCGCTTCGGCGTGGTGGCGGCATCTAGTTATGCATAGACAAACTGGTCGCGGAAAACGGTTTTAATGTGTAGTTGCGAATAGGTGCCGATGTTTGCGTTTTTTTTCTTGCTTCTAGTGTTCATGCCTGTGTGCGCACCTATTCAATTTAAACATGCTTGTGGGGTGTGTTTGCCTAGATCTAGAACAGATCCTCTTGTATAAAAGGATCCTCTCGTATGAACGCGCTCGTCCAAGCTTGTAAAAAGGGAAATTGGCTAAGCTTCTGTACAAAGCACAATTATAACTGATCATATGAGCACCAAATGAAGGCTGGTCTAGTCCAACCAACCGAACGGCTAAAATTATTTGATTGCCCATGTTCCGTCCTATCAGCTGTGGTGAGAGAATACACAACAAAGAATAAAATGTTCAGGAGGAAAAGCTAATGAGTAATAGAAAAATAAAATACCGTTACACGTGACTCCTTATATCTATACGTTACCGCATAACCTGAAGAAAGTGGCGAGCAGCTACTGGTAATTTTAGTATTTTTCACTCCCCGTAAACTACTGGTGCTGTGTAACGCTAGGAAATGTCGAAAACGAATGCTACGTACTTTTAACCATAAAACAAAGTTCATCAAATGCAGCTCTTATGTTGCTCATGACATACTGTGAAGTTGTGGGAGAGCTTACATTGGACAAACTGGGTAATGTTTTAATGATACGGATATGGAACATAAGAACACTGTAAAAAAGTGGCCATGGCAGCTACCTAGTTTTCCTTGGTAAAAGATGAGCATGCAGGCGCAATTTCGGGGAGACTAAATTGTCGACTTTTGGAAAATCCAAAAACAAAAACAAATCATGGAATCTTATTATATGAATAAAGCTGGAGAAAAGTTCGTCAGCGCCACGTCACTTAGTTTGATTACTCCGGAGAAATGTTTTTTCCGATGAGCACTTGCTCATACAGTGATACGCATGTTGGCAATCTAAATATTTGTGACCTTTTTGTGAGAAGGAGGTTTTGTTGGCGTAGCTATAATTGCTGAATATTCAATAAACATCTAAGTGGCAGTACAGTGCTAGTCCTGTTGTGTGTTTCTTCTGTTAAGCCTTTTTTTTTTCGCTGCTTCCAGCTATTCTCACCCTTTCGGTGCTCGTAAATGTCATGGCACAATACTTCACCACTTTCGCATGGTGAGACCCCATCCTTCACGGTGAGAGAGATGAGGCGTGAGATATATAAGAAGTGTGTTCAAAGCCCCGCATATGTGCGTCGTAGCGCAGTGGGTAAAGCATCCGGCACCGGTCGTCGAGGACATGGAAATCACAGGTGCGGCTTTCAGGTTGTTCAAATCAAGAAAAATTTTTTTTGTGGGTTTTCTTTGTCATCTGTTCATGTGCGCTTTACTCACCTAACTTCCATTACGGAAATGACGCTGGTCAAGTTTGGGTATAGCCCGTCATAAAGTACTTTTGTGTTAAAAAGGAAGAATGAAGAAGAAAGAAGCTTGAGTCTTTCACGTGAAATGTTTGCAAAAACACTGCGAGTGATACTGTCTGGGAAAGCTTGTAGAAATGATTGTAATCAAGCTGGTATTGCCTAATGACAGAAAGCGTTTCCCCTGCCTCAAGGGCTTTTTTCGAGTTCTCAATTTCTCTGTTTTCGTGAAGTTGTTTCGTTCCCGCAATTTTCGCAGCTCATTCTTCCATAATTACCATGTCGTCTCCCATCAAGCCTTTGTCTATGACGAAGACCCAGTTTTGTCATTCCGGTTTTGTTCACAAATAATCGCTGAAAGTTACTATAAGAAAAGTAATGATGCCGACGCGACTGAAAAAGTCGGGCTCAAACAGTGAGAAGAGGGGCAAGGAAGCGAAAGCAGAAAGAAGATGACATTATATCTCAAGGGAGCCGAAGGCGGATTGAAAATGCAAAGCACAGAACGGTGAAATCACACTTGGTGACTGTGGTTGCGCCAAGCGTTTATTGGGCATGCTCGCAACACCATAACGCTCCCTTGGATCTCTTTTGTTTTCTTTTTTTTCCACCCGAAATGCCACTGCGATTTGCGCGTTAGCAGCCGTTTCCGCTCGTGAGATTGCTAGAAAGGATCGGGGAGCGTAAAGCGTGCGTGGCTGTTACCGAGTTGAAACTGAGAGAAAGAAAGAAGAACGTGCCTGAACATAAGCAGAGATAAGAGAAACGTTATAGGAGTGCGCTGGATGAGGTCGATTATGCAAATAAAAAATGAAAAGTGGTGGGTACGGGACAATTTATAGCGACCGACTTCAGCGTACCCAAGAATGCCGCCTGTTAAAATAGCGGTGAGATAATCGCCGAGCCGAGCGTGCCAGGCGTTGCGCCACATAAACAGGTACACGAGGAATGCTTGGCGCTGAATGCGAGATACCGAGAACAATGATGACAGCAGCATATGGCTTGAAAGAAGACTCGAAACTTGCGCCGGTATGTATAAAAATGAGAAACAAAACAGCTGGCCATGAAGATTGGAGGGAATTACTGCTAACGATGATAGCCAGAAGGTTTGAGCACGTACTGAATCGTGGGAAGGGGAACACGCGGCGCTAAGCTTCGTGCATTAGGAACAAAAATTAAGGCTTCGAGGCGATTCCCGGGTAGAGCGAAAGTCGTGCTAATAGAAACCAAAAGAAACCGCTAGAAATTGAGCGATGAAGTACGCGATGCTGCAGGCGTGACAGGCAAAAACAGGACAATAAAGTGCGCCATTACGGTCGTCAGAACGATTCCTAATGTTTCCTGCCTGAATGATATTCAGCAGCTAACAAGGTGCTTTAATGATCGCGTGGTCATTACGTTCCTGCGCGCTTCTACGTTGTGCCACGTTACAGTAATATCGCTGTGGGATGCCATTTGTGGCAGTGAGAAGTGTCAGTTAAGAGCAGGTTGTGGTAGTGGAACCTGAATTTGTAATTACTGCGCCCTGAACACGTTGGAAAAATGATTATTGTTTTATTTTTCAAGCGTCTAACAACCACAGACCATTTTTCAGCCCATCTGATTTGAATCATTTGAAAATAGTGTAACCAGCCATGATGAACAACGAGGAATGTTTCATCATGGATATGAAGATGAGTATAGCGCTTGCGTTGTTGTTGCTGCTCTGCCATCGTGGTTGGAGGACTCTGTTACGTAAATATATCTCTTCCTTTCTCTTTGTTACTTGTCAAACAAACGTGAAAGTAATCTTTATTGCAACCCATGTAAGCGCGTGAAAGCTTGTGTAAGATCACCTGGAAAGTACATGGACAAACTGTAAGCAATGCTTTTACGCTTGGTCTCTTCCATCACTCTTTCCACTACTATACGCGATTACATCAATTGCAACGAACAAATGAGCCCAGCAAAAAACCTTGCTTGCCTATTTTCATTGACAAGTATGTTCCTCTAAAACTGGGGCTGCAAGGGAAAACAGTTACGTTGTAATGCTGATTGCAGCACGGTCGCTACGATGACAAAATGCACACGAATACAAAACGTCCTTTATAAGCGGAGGTGACTGCGGCGGCTGCATTTTCGATGAAGGCGAAAATGTTTGTGGCCCGTGTACTTAGATTTAGGTGCACGTCAAAAAACTCCAACCTGTCGAAATTTTCAGAGATCTCCACTACGGTGCCTCTCATGATCATATTGTGGTTTTGGGACGTCAACAACTGATATACTATTATTATTATTATTATTATTATTATTATTATTATTATTATTATTATTATTATTATTATTATTATTATTATTATTATTATTATGCTTAGGTGAACAAAGGGAGCCGATATTTTAGGCAGCTGGAAGATTGGAAACGGGGGGGCGCCGGCTTACGACAACCCATGCACGGATGAATAATTACGCGGGTGTGCATTTTCCCAACCGAAGTTGTCACAGGGCCATTCTTTGCATGTTGCCTGTGGACTGCACTGGGAAACGACGTCACGACGTCGTCATTACGAAGCACTTATGGGAATGAAAGCGCTTAGTCACGCTTCTCCCACCCAACTGCTCCCAGTGCCCTCCATGGTTGCTCAGTTGCGCTATGTATCTGCACACTTAGTCGTGTGTTCAACTAACTGGTTACGACGAACTCACGTGAAAACAAAGAACAGTAACAATAGCAAGTTTTTTTTTTCAATAAGGCCGTTACGTAATCTACTGAACATGCCTCACCCCCGTGCCCATATGGTCACGTTTATTTTCTTCTTATGCGGCTTTTGTGACGCCATTTGTGACATCATCATGACGTCGCTAAAGCGCACAGTAAATTATGACGTCATCGCATGAAGTTTAAGGTGGGCCGAGAACAGAAGTTATACAAAAGCCCGTGTGGTGCATGCAGGCAGCTTTAAATGCCTTTGATTCTGGAAGCAGTGGGAAAACACGCCAAATTCAGAAACTTTTTGAAGGGAGACAGGGGAGGGCCAGTACAAGGACTTGAAAGACCTCTTGAGCCTTTCTTAGGCGAACAAAATAGGCACCTTGTGAGTTTTTAGGGCAAATTCTAACGTGCTTAATCACTGTTATTGTATCGGAAAGAGAACAGAGTTTTTTTTTTTCCTGGGAGGGCAAGGAAGGAGACGTAAGAGGAAAGTACATTTTTTTTTGGGGGGGGGGGGGCACATCGATCAATAAGTGACGCATGTTAATCACAATAACTGATGACCACACGCAATAAATCAGAGATGCGCCCTTACTATGCACACAAACGATGCCTTGGGATCATTTATTGCCTTCCCCACTCACTAATGTACGGTGTTAGTCGCATTCTGTTGTGCTGAGTAATGATTCATTTATTCATCACAAGAGCCTCTGGGACAATTGCTGGCGTGACCACTTTTGTTCTGGCATCAAAAGAAGCCATAAACAATTCATTTTTATCTTCGTTGTACGCGCATGCGCCTAATCATTATTCTTCGTTGACCGTAATGACCAGTTATTTATGCATCTAATAAATCTTGGTGATCTCAATCGCACAATATCCGTCTAATGTGCATTAGACCTTGCAGTGTTTTCAGGGGAGTATTCACTCAGAGAAATTTCGATAGAATTTATAACATTGCGCGTGCGTGCTATTAAACAACACACAAACGTTTACGATAAGTTTAAAGGAACACTAAAAAAAAGCTATTTGTCTCCTATTAGTAAATTACTGTTCCTGAATGGCAATATCACCACGATTGCCATGAAAAGACGCTTGGCAAGGCAGAAAGCGCGGAACAAGGACGTAAGCGTTGCGACGCCACGTTGAAATTCCTGCACCAAACCTGATGGCATCATATGTTTGAATGGCATCTATACTGTATTAATTCTGGAGTGCTGGAACGTTAAAGCTTCCAATAAAAAAAAAACGTGCCAGGCCTGCGTGGTAGGCGCAGCACAGTCACAGCAAACGCTATAAGAGTGGCTTTTATAAACACTCATTGGGTAACTACTGCAAGCAC
The DNA here is from genome assembly GCF_043290135.1 of Rhipicephalus microplus. Lineage (NCBI taxonomy): Eukaryota > Metazoa > Arthropoda > Arachnida > Ixodida > Ixodidae > Rhipicephalus > Rhipicephalus microplus. Next base: position 203,498,214 of record NC_134705.1, read on the forward strand.
ACTTGCTTGGTACCCACTAGAGCATTGATAATAAACGTTTGGGTAGTAGGCCGGCATTTGCTATGCTATTTCTCGTCATTCTTCTGAGAAGTGTGGTATCCGCAAAACACTTGCTAGGAATTCGATACCATTTGTCCATGCAGTGGCTGACGATGATGAAGAATTATGGCTGAAGTGGGTATGTGCCACAGTTAATAGAGAAACAAGAACAAGCTTTTGTAATGGGTCGGAGCGTTGTACGGCCCAATCGTTACGCTAATCGCATTGTGCGACGACTGGTTGTTCTCTCGCTGTAGTAAAATGCTTTATAAGTCGTATGAACGCGATCTTTTTTTCCGACATCAAGCTTGCCTTAGCCAAGTTTGACAACAAGTCACCAGAACCGGAGTTAAGCCGGTGCTTGTAACTTGTCAAACTTGACTTAGACAGGCATGACCTAGCACCAATGGCACAGTGGGGCTCGAACCGGGGTGATTTGGGCGCCAGTCCAGTATTCTACCACTGGGCTACTCCGGTGCTTGTGACTTGTTGTCAAACTTGCTTGATGTCGGGAAAGCAATTGCGTTAATACGACTTATAAAGTGTTTTACAACAGCGAAAAAACAACCAGTCCCCGCCCAATGCGATTAGCGTAACGAGTGGGCTGTCCAATGCTCCAACCCATTACAAAAGCTTGTTCTTGTTTCCCTATTAACTGTGGTGCATACCCACTCCAGCCATAATTCCTCATCGTCGTCAGCCAACACTGCATTGACAATTGGGACGAAATTCCTAGGAAGTGTTTAGCGGATACCAAGCTTCTCAGAAAATGACGAAAAATAGCATACCGAATGCCGGCCTACTACCCAAAAGTTTATTATTAATGCCCTAGTGGGTACCAAGCTAGTGTGCTTGCAGTAGTTACGCAATGAGTGTTTTGAAAAGGCTCTGAAAGGCCGCTCTTCTAGCTTTCGCTGTGACTGTGCTGCGCCTACCGTGCAGGCCTGGCGTTTTTTGTTTTCGTTATTCCTTCCTCTTTTATTTTCGCTCCTTACTTCTCTGTCCTCATTAGCCCTTCTTCAGTTCTGAGTAGCAAAGCCAAACACTGTCGTCTGGTTAACCTCCCTGCCTTTCGCTTAACTTTTCTATTCTCTCCCTATATATACTATGTCCATGGTAGTTCTTAACAACTGAACACGAAGAACATTGTTCTGTGATTACCAAAAAGCCGAAATTGTGGCTGCATTCATTCTGAAGAAAACAAGACGTGCAAACACGGACTTTCTTCTTGTCTCCATCTTTCCTAACCCAGCCTTTTTCAGATTCGCCCTCTGAAGAGGCTGTACACACTAAAATCCAGTATTGTTCAAGTGGAGAGAAGCAGCCGCCACCACGCATTGGCCCCAACCACTCAATACTGAATAATAAAAAACAAAAATAATTAAAACTTATTGAGCCAATGTCGGCAAAATACCGTGAAGGCATGGTATAGAAATCATACAGTGAGTGGCTTCGCCGAAGGGATGCGTATTGAAAGGAATACCAGGGATAAGAGACAGCTGATTTCGCTAGTGGGCTGTGGGAACCGAGAGAGGTATCGTATATCGGAGCGGAAGTTGAGAGGAACTTTGTTGACGCAGGGAAGTACTTAGGCCTTTATTATTCTTGAAGCCTTGTGTTACGTTATACAGTTACGTTCATTTCCTAGAGTGCGGGTAGAAAATCTGGGGCAGGAACAAAGACATTTTGTTAAGTGATCAATACACAATATGCAACACCGTTCCAACAATGTATATTATCACGGGAAACAGTATATGTCATCCAAAGGAAAGCAATTACAAAGGCCTGCTTCGGAGAAAATGTTTAAGTTCTGATAGTGTGGTAGCCATTGAAGGACTGTGCAACAACTCCGTGATGCAAGCGCAAGTACACAGATTAGCCAGCGCTGTGCATGTAATTCTGCCAGTGCACTTTATGTCCACCATAAGCTAGTAAGGTCACGAATATGGTGGTGTAATGAGCGGCTGAAATGGATACTGCACCTTTGTTATTCTGTTGGTTTATAGTTTGGCCAATGAAGTGTGCATTCATAGACTTTGTGTTTTTGTAAATTTTTATGGCGTGCGTTCTTGAACGCTCACTAATTGCTTTGGAGGACACGAAAGAAGGTGCACTTGTGTGTTCCTGCTAACGAAGCGAAACTAATCGGTATATATTTCTTTTATTTTGTGCATATGCTCAGTTTGATGCGTGTGTGCATTTCCGCTGGCTTTGTCTCTGAAGATAGTTCAAATAACAACACCCATTTCAGGTTTGTAAAAAAATGCATTGCATATATTCAGTTTTTTTTTTTTGCGGTTCTCGTTGCGTTGGCATGATAAGTGGGTACATTTTCTAATTCCTCATTTGACTGCCCTAGGTTGTGTCATTTTATTTGGCGGTTCATTTTTTATTGTAATTTTCACATCCATGTAACAAAAAACTTAGCAATGTGTGGAGCAGATTAGCTACATGGCTTGTCGTAATCTGTCGCATATGTGGTGTCATTGTATTCTGTCGTTGCCTGCCGCAAAGCAGGCAAAACCATGATTAGCATAGCCATCTGCAGCATACTGAGCGTGTGCTCACGCCAAGAAGAAATCTTCATCTTGCTGCTCGATTTTCTTCATGACAAAAGCTGAGCGCTTTAGTGATTGGGTCATTCGCATGCTGCGTATCTTGGCGTGACCCAGTCTAAACCACATATAAAAATATAAAAAAGCCAGAAATTGAGATACAAAAGAAGAAAGAAAGGCAAAAAAGAAAGAACAAAAAAGAAGGAAAGAAAAAAGAAACAGAAAAAGAAAGAAAGAAAGAAAGAGAATTCAAGACAGAGAGCGAAAGAGAGATTCACTGACAGCTATTAAAACGATTGATTGATTCGTCAGTTTTGTGGCAGTCGCTTATTTTACCGGATCGGTTGTTGTGTAATAATCAACGTTTTAAGTGATTGAAGTATGCACTATAGACATGATATTGCTATCGTGTTCATCTTTTAAAAGCGAAGCTTAAGGATCCCTCAAATATTCAGGTCATCGCCAGGCACTCGTAATCATCACATCCTCGTACCCATACTTACTGCTTTCGTGTACGCCAAGTTAAAGAGGTATTAATCAGAGCACCCAGACGTAGGCGACTAGATAGATAGATAGATAGATAGATAGATAGATAGATAGATAGATAGATAGATAGATAGATAGATAGATAGATAGATAGATAGATAGATAGATAGATAGATAGATAGATAGATAGATAGATAGATAGATAGATAGACAGACAGACAGACAGATAGATAGATAGATAGATAGATAGATAGATAGATAGATAGATAGATAGATAGATAGATAGATAGATAGATAGATAGATAGATAGATAGATAGATAGATAGATAGATAGATAGATAGATAGATATATAGATAGATAGATAGATAGATAGATAGATAGATAGATAGATAGATAGATAGATAGATAGATAGATAGATAGATAGATAGATAGATAGATAGATAGATAGATAGATAGATCCGTGCGTACCGCGTGTCGCTTTCTAAAGCGGACATGCGGCGAAGCAAGTGTGCCCCTATTATTTATGTGCCCTGAGTATTCTGCTACTTGTAGGGATGCGAAATATGCTCGGTGCACAGATGGCTGTCTATTCCATCCGCGGCAAATAGCTTTTTCTCGCTTTGATTTTTCTTGATCCCCTTGTTTCTCATCTAATCACATCTCCAGTTTACCCATTTATCCAGCTGGTTCATGTCGTGTGTGACTGGCGTAATTACTCATCACGATCAGCGAAGAAACAGGAAAAAAAAAAACACGAGAAAGTACACAAAACAAGCGTTGTGTGGTGTAGCACTTGTGTCGTGCACTTTCTTGGGTTTTTTGTCTCTTTTGTGCGCTGATCGTAGTGAATATGTTCCTACTAGCCAAATTCACTTAATTACGTGTGTAGTAAAGAGGAAAAAGAAGATACGCTCGGGTGTCAGTTGCTGTGCGCGAGATATTTGTGGAACAACAGACATCCTCGACTGGCTTACTTTGCCTTTCTACATTCTTCTTCTTCCGTAAGTATAAAAGCTGAGAAGGGCAGCTTATGCATTCACCTAATACGACTCGGAGGTGATAGCCTTTTTTTCTCTCTGTTGTCGTATTGATCTTCCCCTTCGATAGCTTTTTGGAGCTAAAATTGTTTTGTACGGCCTGCAGGCTTGAAGACATTACAAGATTTTGCACGTTACCTGACCTTGCACTACTGTTCTTGCCGCTAATGGGGACAACGACGCCAATGGCCGAAAGTTGCGTTTGAAATGGCATCTAAGATTTTCGCCTAAAACATCAGAGCCAACTTGGCTGGCTTGTCATGCCATTAAAATGCCACCGCTACAGATATCAGAACTTCATAGAAAGTACGCCTGACCAGTGCTGTCAATGTCGCTTTCGATTGACACTGAGTAAATCGTTGAATGTCCAAAAAGATGTGACAATAGCCGATGCCCGATGGTGAACAAAGGTAGCTTCGTCAAAGCACGCTAAAGAAATGAAGTCCTAAGGTGCTGCTGCAAATATATCATCGTTCGGGCTTCGCCCATTTCTATACGCAACACGATATTGGATAGTATATGTACCATTGGTCCACTCTGTTAGCCGGCATGCCAGTCTGCCTGGCATATTCGTAGGTAGAGGCTTCGTTAAAGAATGTACTTGTCCATCTAGAATAATTAATCGTTCAGCAACTCAGGCTAGGTTCATTTGGCAGCGTCGGCTAACAAGAATTCTAAATCAGTGGAGCCACCGAATAAAAGACCGATGGCCGTGACGAGCCACTAATGCTGTCTCCCGAACATACTCGCAGTGCTAGCGAACACGTCGTGCCAAGAAGGTGGTGCGCAAGAAAGAACTGGAAGGCTCTGGGTCACCTGTACCAGCTCCCGTATCATACAGAGCACAGTAATTGGAGGGCGCGGAAGGTAAGTAAGAATAACGACACCACCCAAATGGGGCTGAAGCAGAACAGCACAAATGGAAGGATGAATGAATGAAGACGTAAGGTGGGAGGAAAACCATGGTGGGTACTCCCTTAGCTAGGAGATGATACGGATCGGGAAACGAGCTGGGATCTTGTGGGCCAGATTTCAGAAAGAAAAAGTACGCCTGCAGGAATATCGTCTGAATGTCACGTTCCGTATCGCGAACGAAGTGACCTGGACAATTACTGATGAATGGCCCAAAGATAGCGATCATCTCGCTCTCTCTGCGAACTATGTGAAGTTTCTGTGACAAAACTTCAAGCGGAAAAAATAGAAGCAAACGTAAGGTCAACCAGACGCGTGTTCACTTTGCAACCGTGCGCAATAGGAAAGGCACTGCGCGTTGGAACAAAAAAAAAGGAAAGAAAAAAAGAAAAAAGGAAAAAAGAGGGTAGACAAGATAATAAAAGAAAGAAAGAAAGAAAAAAAGAAAGAAAGAAAGGAAGAAAGAAAGAAAGGAAGAAACCATCAACAAATGAACCTGAAAATTTTGAAAAACGAATCATTTCTCAAGCTATGTATTACTTAGTAGAAAGCACACCCCCACCACTCTGTGACGCATTTAGCCGCGTTCCCCCCGTGAAAAGGTGCAGGCGGCTTTTTTTTTTCTGGAAAGCGTTTGACGACCTACTTGACGGGTTCGTGGCATTATTCATGTCATGACCAGCGAGTCGTATTCGTGAAATCATTTTACGCCCCCAAAGTAATATTGGTTTACCCCAAGTTAAGGGGGTGATATTGAGAGCACCTAGACTTAGAGGCTAGATTAGATAGATAGATAGATAGATAGATAGATAGATAGATAGATAGATAGATAGATAGATAGATAGATAGATAGATAGATAGATAGATTGATAGATAGATAGATAGATAGATAGATAGATAGATAGATAGATAGATAGATAGATAGATAGATAGATAGATAGATAGATAGATAGATAGATAGATAGATAGATAGATAGATAGATAGATAGATAGATAGATAGATAGATAGATAGATAGATAGATAGATAGATAGATAGATAGATAGATAGATAGATAGATAGATAGATAGATATGAATACATAAACATCTACAACTGCACGCATGTCACGCAACATTTGTGCATATATTTAGCACCCTTTTATAACGTATTGCTCAATAAACAAATTACACACGGTCACCTTCCCTCCGCATCCTTCACATAACGTTGAATCTCAAGGTACGTGGGATCTGCCAAATTTTCGAGAGAATAAAATGCAATAGAAGTAAAGGTAACCATAAATGCAGCGCGTAATCGCGTGACGCGCTCTTCGCAAGAACTGATGGTCACCCGTATCGAAATGTATCTCTCGTAACTCAGATTAACTGTTTTTACTCGAGATGAATTTGTATTATTGCGCACCCTTGCAGGTCTATCTTTTACGAGATCACGATAGCTTATAACTTGGGGGACAAACAGAGAAAAGAAGAAAAAAAATGCTTCTCCTCTGTACAGCATGTACGTGATGCCTGTAAAGTTATCGACGTTTGTGAGCGATGAAGTGAGTGAGGCTGTTCTATACAAGTGTGTGGAGGAGCAAGACTAGGGCATCGGGAGGAGAACAGTAAAAGTAATGTCGGAACGGCTTGCAAGATATGCCTGTCATTACTACGAACAAATTGACGCCACTGTAGAGTGTAGATTGATTGGCACCACACCCTGAACTTGCATAGGAGGCGGTCATTAAGAAAATGTGGCAACTCTTTTTATTGAAGGTCTTGTAAAAACAAATCGAATTCGGCAATGATTTCTCTCGTTACCAAACACAAAAAAGTACTCCTCCTTGTGACCTGGAAGAAAGCGAGCACGTCCACATTGCAGCCCGCTGGTTGCATATGCAAGGCAAGCCTTATTTACTTTCGAGACTCAATCTAAAGAACTTAGTGATTCAAGCAAGAACAAGCGTAAGCTCTGTAAAATGTTTTCACTCTGTAATAATAAAAAGTCATGAACCAATAAATATGCGATCCACTCTAGTGTGTTTAGAGGAGAGCAGATAACGTTGTGGGGCTGTTTACCTTGTATGGCTTTTTGAAGCTTATACGTTAAGTTCGGGAATTTGTGTGGCATTCATTGTCACAGCTCAGTAAAGAGGGTGCTATGATGCTATTAGTGTGTCAATGTATAATTCCTAATGAAATATAATTCACTGTAGATAAGGGGGTGAAAGGGAAGTCATGAAGAAGGCTTTCATTGTCAGGCCACTTTAATGTTTGTAAAGCAGTGATCAAAATCTTTCAAGACAAAGAATCAGTCAGGTACTTTACAGCAATCGATTCCTCATCGGATTTTCTTAGAGGGTTGCTGTTATCTGAAGTTTCCCGCAAAATACAGTATTTGAGGTGTTTCGCGCTTGTAGAACAACGAATATGGCTATAAGGTGAAGATTCCGAAAGCATATGCAACAACTTTTTGTACGGCTATTTTCATGGCAGCAGTAGCGAACATTTAGCACTGAAAATGTAAATAAAGTTTAGGTGCGTTTGTTAAAACCATAAGCATCTCAAACGAAAACCGGAAGTGCCAATTTAACTGAGAAACCGGGTTGATTAGGAGGTAGTAGGGTTTAGAAATACGGAGGTAGGTAGGGCTGATACCCAAGATGGTTAAGGTTTCAAAGTCCAATAAAGAGCTCTGTGTAATACTAAGGTGGCAGTGATACGGAGTAAGTCGGTGAGATGAAGTAAACAGTATGATTCAGCAGTATTTCACACTGAAGCAAAAAATAATCGGTCTTGACAGCCCCTCTTTTTTATATATTGTAGTCACTGCATATATCATGGCCATGACCCAGTACCTGGCGTTGCATGTCAGGCGAAAAGTCAAACATCTCAAGTTCTGACTTAAACGTAAACATTTTGACAGCAATCTGTCTGGCTGGGTAGAAAAGTTTAGAAAATTGAAATTGCTCCAGCCACAGTTCAAATAGAGTCCGACGTTTCGAGACCGACTCGGTCCCTTCCTCAGGGGGTGACTGTCTTGGTCATGGAAGTGTCGTCGCGTCGTGTTCTCTCACCACGGCTCCGGCTTTCCCTTTCCACCACGTTTCGGAGACCGTGAACGTACACCGAAGGCATTGTTCCCAGCGAGCGGTTCACGTTGGCAGGCGTATGCTGAATGTGCCAAGACTCGAGCAAGAGCCTCTTTCCCAAATTCCGTTCTGTTTCAATAACAGAAGCGCCGTCTAAGTCAATTTTATGGTCGTGCTTCTCGCAGTGCTCCGCCAGAGCGCTACGTTGCACTTCCATCTTCCTGACGTCGTTCTTGTGTTGGCGCATTCTTTCCGGGAAACACTTGCTCTCGCCTATGTAGCAGGCTGGACACCCAGAACACGACATCTCAAGTTCTCCATTGTTATAGTTCTCTCTCCCTTTATTACTCAATAACAAATACTCAACTACAAACAAATTGCGTACGAGGGTGCCACAACACGATGTCTTCTTTTTTTTTGAAACTTTTCAACTTTATTAATTTCAACATTCGGGATGCTGTGGGCCATGGTCAAAAAGTTTTTGAAAGGCTTGACTGGCACCACGACCCCTTACAAACGTGAGGCATAGACAACAATTTTATTGCAACGAAAATATACATATTGAGCAAGCAGTTCATTAACAGTTTGTGCAAGTGAAAATAAAGCACAAAGCTTTAAAACGATAAACTGAAAAGGTGAAATTGAAAAAAAGAAATTATTTTACTTATTTCTTACAATTACGAAAATCATATTACAGTGTACTGATACTAGTACTACTAGATTTGCACCAAAGTCAGATTGGGCATGTGCCCATATGGTAAAAGACACAATATGTTTCGAAAAAAAAAAAAACGTGCGTAATTTTACTCAAATGGCAGATATGACATTCATATGAAATGTCAAGAGAAAGCAAAGCAATATGAACAGCCATCAACACGCCGCTAAGGGTGAAACGTGAGCTTCAAACGGAAAGAAGTACAAGTGTTAAGGAGAAAAGAGCTAGTCGGCGGGAGTAAGCAGAATGGCCGAAAAAAAATAAATTAGACCAAATTAGACAAGTTACTTGGACTGCCTAATAAGTTATTACACACTACGCTCATGGATGAGCAACTCGCCTGATCAGCAACCCTTCTGAATTTCCACTTGTAGTTGGTGTGTTAGACCTGCGGTCTCACGGCAGTCTTGCTCATTGCCGCTCAGCTGTACTCTATAGAAGGCATCAAAGGCGTTAGGCTGGTTGGAGTGATTGATATGGGGGGCCCAATCCGAAACCACCGCATGAGTGACACCATAGTGGAGGGCTTCGGAAATTTCTACCACCTGGGGTTCTGTAACGTGCACCCAAATCTGAGCACACGGGCCTACAGCCTTTTCGCCTCCATCCTGGCAGCCGCCACAGCCAGGATTTGAGCGCGCGACCTGCGGGTCAGCAGCCGGGTACCTTAACCACTAGACCACCGTGGTGAGGCTTGCCGGATTCCTGTCAGACGACATATTTAAGGCCAACCTTATGGTGTTGATGCTTTCTGTAAGTATACTTACCAGCTAAGAGCCAGACGGCAGTGGGAGCGCATGTCTCAAGCACACAAAGCTATATGCATGCAGCAAGCCTGAAGGAAGTGCGGGGCTGGGAATAAGTCTGCTTTTGTTCTCTTGAGCTTCCTTTCCTTCTCTTTGTTTTTTTCTTTTTCAGTTATTTCTGATTTTATTTCTTCTTTATTTCTTAATCTATTTCTCTTGCACTTTCTATTTTTCTTCCCATTTCTTCCTTTTTCATATCTTTCTGTTTCTTCCTTCCATCATCTTCGCTAATTTTTATGTGGTTTTGCTTGCGTTACGCCAACCGATGACAGCCCAGGCGCCTAAAGTGCTTCACACTTGAAACCACCTTTGGGCTGCATGACTTCGCGCTATCATGTGTGGCTACACTAGCGCCACGCATGTTCATTTTATGGTCGTTCGCGCGCTTTATCTCCTCGCGCATGTAAGAGTATGCTTCAAGCACGCTCGAACGTTACATGTACATTTGTGTTCGAGCACTAGACTTTACATGGTATTATATATTTATCGCTCGAAACGTCAACTAAAGTGCTTTTGGAAGGCAGAAATTTCTGCGATGCATTTGATGTGGAGAGCACGTATATGCGACATCATTTGGGACGTCTAGTTTTTGTCTAAGATGAAAGTGTACACGACGTTAACAATACCTAGGCTTTCTAGACTGTAAGGATGGCACATTATGGGGATGTCGATTAGATGTTATCGATAGTCGTATACGTATGGATCTTATTTCTATGTTGACTGGATATCAGTGGTTCACTGAGAAGATTGCTCAGCAGAAAAAGATGCATTCAAAGAGTTTTTTTTTTCTTGCATGCAGTATTTTTGTAAATTGCAAATTTGTGACATGCGTACTGAAAATAAACATCATTGATGTTCCGGCCGTGCATATTATTGTTATTTCGCAGAATTCTTCTTTATTTGTGGTGACTAAGCCACACCCCCTTGTTCTCAGTTACCCCTGTAAAGCGTGCAGCTTTTTGTGCAGAAGAGCGCTGGGTGAAAACGTCTTTACAACAACAACAATAACAAATTGAGCAGTTCGCACTGAGATTGAGAGAAAGGAGGAGCTAATGTAAAGCAAGGCAAATAGGTTAAAGAGATTTTCAGTAAGTAAGGTTGGCTGTTTGATGTTCATTTATCTTTAAAGGAGACAGAAGTGAGCACAGAGAGTGCACAGAACAAAAAAATTGCAGCATATCCACGGGTTGAATGAAGATGAGTGGGTGAAGTTCCGGAAAGAATCTTCGGTAAAACCGTGAATTCGTTGTGTGTAATTCGCCTAGTCGATCATTGTGTACAGACATCATGAGAAACACTATATGTGTATATATAGAAAGCAACTTTTATTTGTTCTTAGAGACGATTGATGGCTTGCGATGTCCCTTCATTAGGACGGTTTTATGATCCGTCAAATGAAAGGTGAGCGGTTCATGTATAGGTTGCAGTGGGAAATTTGCAAATACGAGGTAAATGCATGTTCCTCGGCATGAAACGTGTCCTGGAGATACGCAGAAGAAGGCAGCATCAAGGTGTAACTGTAAGAAAAAAAAAGACCTTTGATTTTTTTTATGGGGGGTATTCGTGACGAGCCACGTCTTCAACTCTCTAAAAAAAGGCACGTTGGTTATTTTTAAGGGTCACACGACTCTCCGAAGAGAGTACAGTGACCCCCACAAAAAATCTGACGTGCCTCTTTGAAGAGGGTCGCATACGTGGCCCGTCAAAACTACCCAAAAAAAAGTCTCAGAACTTCTCTCTTTCTTAAAATGTATTTAGGCTTTTATTTCGACCAACTTGTGCCTACAAATTCATAGGAGAGGTACAAGCGATTCAAGACGTACACTGGAAACGACAAAAACAGTCCTCAGTCGTCGAGTAATTGAATCAGCAATTAAGAGCGTCTGTACTTTAAACAATAGCATGGAAGGCTGTAATACTATTGGCGGCACCCTTTTTCTAAATGGGTCTATTGCAGCCAAGACACAGTATAGCAGTATTTCCCAGTACGGCATCTTTTATAATCATACTGTGGTACTTTGAAACGTTAAACTCCAACAATTATCATGACGTGGCAATGGCTTTTCAGCCCACGTCAGGTTCACTACGCCGACGCGCAACTAGTCGCGTTAGACGGTACGACTCACATGCGAAGGGAGAAAAGCACAAAATGAAACCTCGGCTTGAACGTAAGAAATGCCGCATAAAAGACCCGCTGCATGGCATGCGGCCGGTAATAAAGCGGTTGTATCATCCTCTCTAGCACGCGCAATAAAAAAAAAAGAAAGAAGAGCCGGATTCTCGCACAACCTGCAACGTTTGCATGTAGTATTTCCAACTTTATGGCTCCCTCCACGCATCGAAGAGAGCTGGGACACAACGCAACGTGAGTTCGGACGCCTTTAGTAACGCGGAGAATTCGGCGTGGCTTCTCAAGAAGCACAGCTGTGTAATGCACGTCCCATCACGTTTATCGCTGGTCTCGCAGCTCGTTTCGGACAACTTCTTGCCCGAAACCGAGCCACGTACGTCAAAATGACTTCTGTGCACGTCTGGCACTGAATTGCTGCAACAAATCACAGGTCTTCTTGTTACCATGTGTTTCAATTTGCTTGTTTGGCACTGTGTGTGTTCGCGTACAGTACAGCCACTATTTAAAACTTCCTGTTTAGTGGCGTGCAATGACATTGCTTGTTATCGTCACTTCACTCGAAGAATGAGACAATACACACTGCTTCGCTTATTATATGTTTTGCTCTGAGCACTATAAGAACTCAGAACTGCGTCCGAATCACACTGTTTTTCTGTATACCAGAATTACCGGCGGCGATAAGTTCAACCAGTCAGCAGTAAACAATAAGAGGTCGAATAATTAAGATAGATCAAAGGGATAGATCAAAGGGTTTACGCATCACATCGTTCGCAGTACGAAAGGGAAAACACCATGGAGCCGGTGCTTTTTAAAAGTTGAAATCTAAAGCGCTAAGCTATTCTTCGGCCTAATCGAACCATGCGTGATGGAATGTAAAAGAAAAAAGCTGAGAGATAAAAACACTCTATGCAAAAGTATTGACAAAGGCGTATACCCTGATTAAACTTGGCTGATGTCGTAAATGTGCGCACCGCGATTTTCCATTACCGCGAGGCAAGTTTAGATTATTTATTCATGGGACTGTGAAAGCAAGGCATTTTTAGACATTATTCAGTGCGCATATGGAGGGAAGTGCCAAACTTGTAAACAGAATATGTTATATAACTTTTAATTTTGCATGATTTAAGAATGCCAAAAGGTTTTAAAAGATGGGTGAATTCATGAATGAAAAAATCTAAGCTAGTAACATATGCACTGTGAAGCATTGATCTTTATATGTTTCACTTAGGCTTATCTTGTGTTTATCTGTGTTTATCTCTTTTCTTTTGTTGTTTTTTTGTTTAGTTTATCAGTTATTTTGCAATTTTCTTTGCTCCTTGCGATTTATTATGAGATCTTTTCTATCCATTTCTCCGGTTGCGTGTTCCAATCATATATTTATTTCGTTTATTTTGCGGTTATTCAATTCAATTTCTCTTATTTGGATTCTCGTCTATTATTTGGCTACTCATTGCTCCTCCGTGCGAGGGAGGCCTAACTCCCAGCGCCAGAGTTTCACCTCCACATCTGTGTTCCGTAGATCTCTACCGACGATTGCGCTTCACTGGCTATGCCAGATGAAGGAAGCTTCGGTGGTGCCAGCACTCACGAGCAAGCATGCGCTGGCGTTCTAAACATGCAGCCAGCTCGGCTTATAAATGTATTACATGTGGGACCCACGTGACAACAACGCGAAACATGAGACGATGACAGGGTGATCTCTTGAACTTCTCCACAGTTTAAGGGACGAATAACGAACGATCAGTAAAACTGGACGGAAGTCTTGCTCCGTATGACATTTTCATATTCCGCATACACTAACACTAATGGAGAGTTTAATCAGTCACTTCCTTATAAGCGTCCAGGCATACTTGTAAATGCACGCTAGTAGGCCACGATTGGTGTTACATGCCGATATGATCGGATGGATGAACCAGGATTGAAGGACCCCCCCCCCCCCCCCCCGTTCCTGTGTGTACAGACCTCTGAACTATCCAATCATGGCCCCTTGATGGACGTTTTCTGTGCTGTGTGGGATGTGTAGACTCCTCAACCTCTGCTTGTATGTGTCAGTGTGCACGAAGGCTGCTACATATTTATTCAAAATTGAAAATTTTGTGGAAGTGCACAAAAAAATAGACGGACAGAAGAGGCTGATAAGGAAAGCGCTTGCTCCTTGTCAGCGTCTTCTGTCCGTCTGGTTTTGTGGTGCGCTTTTACGAAATGTTTTCCTTTATGAGCATATTTACTGACCTATCCCCAATGCCATTCATGCTTAGAATGATAGAGATATCAGCTAGTTGGTGAGTATTAATTCCCAAAGCACAAGGCACGTAAACACAGACGAAAGAAGAAACTCAAGAGGTTACAGACGGCGTCTTGGCTTCTTTCTTAGGTCACTATTTGCATGCGATTCTTTCCCTGCATCCGAGAACCAGGGAAGGGGGAAGGGTGTTTACAGGCCAATGTGAACAACCTATGGTACTCCGCAATAAACATAGGTGACAAAGGTGGGGAAACACTTATGCTAATCCATCGCCAATTTGCCCCAGTAGGATCAGTTAGTGCCGTAGTTAGACCCATCAGTCTATTGTGTCATTTATCTTTTGTGTAAGCTTTAACTTGGGGATATGCAACAGGATACAAGATATTGCCCCGACTCTGACACAACTTATAGCAGCTTTGTGCGACAAAGACGAGGTGTCATGAAATATATCACTTTAACCGACCAAAAGATGTTGCTTGGTTTCGTACATGACATTATGCATATAAACTAGATGAAATTTTCCTGAGCGCTTGGCTCGCACATCATTATAAATAGGGACAAAACTCAACAAAGCGCCCCACGTTGAAGACGCTTAGCTACACAAACTAGTATAACAGAAAAAAACCGAACTAAAGCTATAGTGTAGGAGAAAAAACCGGCACGCAAGCATGTGGGAGAAAACTCAACAAGGTGCGCAACGTCGAGCACGGTTACCTATACAAACAAGTATAACGTAAAACGCTAAATTGAAGCTATACTAATAGGCACATATCCGCACGCATGCACGCACATAAGCACGCACGTACACAGACACGCCTTCTCTGTCTCTATCACCTGCTCTCATGAACGCACACAATATTCTGTACATTAAAGGACCCAAGAGCGAATAATGAGCGAAGTCACTAGACGGGGGAATTCGACGTGGCCGGCGGGAGTAGTCAATCCGAACGGCCCTTGTGGCCTTTCATGTAGGATGAATGGTGGGCCATTTGCGAAACCAGAAGACGTTTCCGGTTGCCGTAATACGGTCATTTTGAGTAGAGAAACCCTTCACGACTGGACGTTGGGCTCCTCTGCACTTCGCTCTTGCAATTTCTCGCTTCGGATGGCTCCCCTTGTGCAACATCTTCCCGACATGGCTGAGCCCCTTGATAGCAGAAAAAGCGACGAAGTCCTCCGCCGAGGTTTCTTCAAGGGCCCTATATGATCCGAGGGACAACGCAGATCACGTATCCTGTTTCAACTTTTCTTTCGCTGAGCCAGTTTCACCTTACCGCGTCCAGCGATTTAATGTTCTTCCGAGTGTCAAGTTAACGTGCTTTTTTTTTTTACATTGAAAGCTTAAAAGAAACCACTCTCTTTGAAACTGGAGGGTTTTGGAGACCTTTCAAGCAAAACCTAATGTGCCCACTTTAAGACCTAAGATTAGTGCGCATATCGCTCAGTTCGCAATCACCAATGATGACGCGACTGTTTTCTCCAGAGTGCTATGAGCATTTCTCCAATAATACTCTTTTTTGATCCAGCACACGAACGATTGCCGAATGTTATAGGCGATGGGAAATGGGCTATGAATGACTATGAAAGGGCAGTATGAGGTGTGTGCCCAAGGTCATTTTAGATATCAGAGGGCAATTTCGTAAGTAAAAATAATAAATGGCCGGCATCACAACTGAGATAATTTGTGGGTTCTTGAGATTGGCAATTTTCAAGGTACTTCTTGCTTGTTCTCGGCAAAGAGTAACCATAGGACGACCTAGCTTGATGTACGCGTTGCTTTATGCAGAAACAACACCAACCACAGAGAGGTCACTTTTCTCTGGCGTGTAGCTTGGTGTTTTAAAATATCCAGCCATAGATAGGTGAGGCACTAGTCGCTGTATTTATTTGGCTCTTTTGTTGTCATTCCAACCTAGGATATTCTTGTTCTGTCTTTGTCAGCTCAACGTAGCTGGCTCAAACATTTGTTTTATTTCCTTAAGCTGCAGCAGCACAATATCGGAGAGGATTTATTGTGTGACTAATATCGAAAGCATTCATTCAAAATGTTCAGAAACATAAGCTGCAGACAATGAGAGTTTCTTGAACACGCTGATACAACGTTATAGGTTGTTTCACGTGATAATATAGAGAGATACTTCGAATAAAGCATAAAAAAAATATCTGGTTTGGGTTCAGTCGTCACCGTTTGCAGACTGATTTTCACGTGCGTATTAGCACCTACCACAAAGCATATTTCCTTGTTTCTTTGTTTTCTATCATGACGGCGCCTCGGTTGTCTAATTGACCTTCTTCTCGCACTACGAGCGTCCTACAAGTAGTGTGCTGGAGACGTCAATGTCAGGGCAAGGCTTCTTAAAAGCAGCAAGAGAGCGACAAAGGACACGCTCACCGAAGTGGCCCGAGAAGCACAGATAAGTACAAATATATTTAGCAGGTCGAAAGCCGGCACGCAGGAGTCCCTAACGCGGAAGGATTACGCCTGCGGTAAGAAGATAATCCGTGGCTGGCATATCCTCATCAGCCGTCTGGAGATGGCAGATTGCCGCATGCTGCCGTAATTAATCCCACAAGAGCACCACTTGTTTTATGACGTTGCTTATGTTCAGGGGTCGGGCATTGCGTAAGGCGATGCAGCGAGATGACTTTGCGAGTCATGGTGGCACCATGTAGACTTGCGTAAGAGAAAGAGAAAGAAGAAAAGGTAAGATCAACCAAGCTTCGTCTCGGTTGCCTACCTTACTCGTGAAGTGGACGAATGAATAGATTGAATTAAATAAAAATAACAATATTGAGAAAAAAAAAGAGAGAGAAGGAATACCTGAACAAAAGAAAGATAAACTTGACTACGAACAGCTGGCTACACTACACACGAGGAAGGGAATAAGAGAGAAAGATATTAGGAAACAAGGAGGAAACCATTAGTGCACACAATTCACATCGTACACACACTGCACCACACCACGGGTGCGCAAGTTTCCTTCTGTGACAGTGACATACGACCACCTAAATTAATGCACCACGTAATGTTTTCGACCCCTGAGGGAACTTCAAAGCCTTAGACAGGTGTGTGTGTGTGTGTGTGTGTGTGTGTGTGTGTGTGTGTGTGTGTGTGTGTGTGTGTGTGTGTGTGTGTGTTTGTGTGTGTGTGTGTGTGTGTGTGTGAGAGAGAGAGAGAGATCTAACAGAGAATAAGGCCAAGGAAAGTATAGGGGAAGTTTTTGGACCGAATTGTAATATAACTGTGAAGAAAGAAAAGCGGGCGAAAAGATAACTTGCCGTGAGCAGGAACCGAACCTGTGACCTTCGAATAACGCGTTCGATGCTCTACCACTGAGCTACTATGGTGGCCCTTCTCCTAGTCGCTTTATTGGGTATATATGTGAATTTAAACGTGGCAATGTCAGTCAGCGCCAACAGTAGCCATGGCGGCGAGTGGGGCATACTCTTTATGAGCCTGTTTGGCGTCACGTAGAACGTGAACTTATTACGAGCTGGCAGCTGACCAATAGGCCCTCGTATACAACCTAGGGCACCAAGTCTGCCAGAAAAAAAAGAAAAAGTGCTCAAGGTCATGAGGCATGCGTGACGTTTTTTGTTTGCCCCTCCCATCTCTCCCTGCCTAGCTTCTAGTGCTTTTGTCGGGACTAGAGAAGAGAGAATGCGATTGCAGCGTTGGGCAATTCTTTGGGATTCCACTCGTACTGAACGGATTCTTAAATTTTTTGTGGCGTTCAGTTTGTCAGGCAATACGCTTTTCGAGTGAATTAATTCCATGGTTACTGGAAAAAAATCCTTCAGGGCCCCTTAAATTGCGTGAGCTCTTCGTGCAGTTTGCTTTCCGGCATCGCACTTTTCTGTTCTCGTTATACTTTACCACGTGCGCGTAATGTCATTAGCCTTAGCGACGCGAAACCGTAAATTATTTGGAACCCCACTGCCCAAGAGCATAACTCTGGTGAATTCCACCCGTTCGTTATTGGGCTTAGAGGCTTCCTTTCAGGCTGGAGAAAGTATCAACAGTGTATAAACTGGAACTAATGAACAAGAGGCCAACAAGCCCTCAACGCACAACTTAAAATACTTTGGAGAGATCATTAGCTGTTACGTAATAGGATGATATGCTGCAGAAAAAATACTTCTGCAACAAATGCCTTTCAAAAAGAAACATTTAAATGCAGTATAAAGGCATGTGGGCCTGAACCATAAGCCACCAAAAGATTGAAAACTCGCTGGATGAGCCTGTTTGAAAAAAAAATTGGTATCGCATCCTCGGAAAGCGACGGGTGCGTTGAATCAATCTACACGTTCATTAATCTTCATTAGTAACCACTGACTGACTTCCTCTCATTACAGGTTGCTGGTATACTTTAAACATTTTGTTAGTTTAGCACCTGTTCTAGCATTCCCCATTTGCATCTTTCAGCGTAAAGGACTGTCTCAATTTTTTTCTATTAACTCTGTCTTTAACGCCTTAGTACTGATGAATGAATTTTTCGCGAGCTGCCCCGAACATGAGGCTTAAAGTGTTCGTGACCCGTTGTCCTCCAGCACAATGGATGCCATTTCTGAACGTATGTGGTAACCTGTGCTGCCCGTATATGAAATAATTTACTAATTGTCACTTGTTATGCCTGTGTTGTGAATGTTTCGAAAGATAATGAAAGTGTGCCACATGATAAACACAAATGACAAGTGCGTTTTATTGCACATCGTCCAAGTTCGTGTTCGGACGTCCGCCCTGGCGGTACAATGGTTACGGTGTTCTGCTGATAACCTGGAGGTTGTGGGCTCGGTGCCAGCCGCGTTGGTGGCCTTTGAATAGAAACGAAATGCTATAGGCTCGCGTACTGCGCTATGTCAGTGAACGATAAAGACCACCAGATGGTCAAGGTTTGTGGTGCCCTTAACTATACGGCATGCTTCACAATCATTTATTTTGGCATTCAGAACTCAAGATTCCTTAGTATAATAATAATAATAATAATAATAATAATAATAATAATAATAATAATAATAATAATAATAATAATAATAATAATAATAATAATAATAATAATAATAATAATAATAATTATCATTATTATTATTATTATTAATATTATTATTATTATTATTATTATTATTATTATTATTATTATTATTATTATTATTATTATTATTATTATTATTATTATTATTATTATTATTATTATTATTATTATTATTATTTGTGGTTATGGTTGACACGATAAGCATGCGCGAATTCGCATTTTAGTTCAGCACACATATCCTTACGAAGCACAGTGCCAGCGCATTTTCCGATTTCTGGGAAGCAACACAGCATTCTTGCAGCCCCATGCAGCCACGCCTTTTCTGTTACGATTGCGGCCAAACGCGAGTCACAAGGCACTCGCGCGTGGCTCATTCAGAGCTGTAACTAGGTAAAATTGCACACTAGGAAAAGTTTCTTGGTGGCACAATCTTAATATTTATTGGGAAAATCTAGTACGGTTGTCACACGGTGCGCATTCGACCGCCATCGAACCAACATGGGTGAAAATTATGAATGATTAGCTCAGTTCCACAGCTTTCACAAAGCGGTAAAGCGGGATAAAAAAAAATGCGATCCCGACCAGGGTCGATTACCATATAGCAAATGCACTGTGCGCCAGCTGTGTTATTTAGCGCCCTTGAATCAGCATGCTACAAGGCAGGTACGCCTTCCGCACGGTTATCTAAACGGCTATTTCTGGTTGCAGTAAAAATGCCAGTGTCCAACTTTTTTTTTTCACAGCTTCATTGATGAGCTGTGTGACATTTCGCGGCGTCCATTAGAAGATAAACCAGTTTTTTAATCTGACCGCGTTTTCGCTTGTAGATCAAAGCAGCATTGACAAGAAAGTGACACTGGTTACAGGCCCATTCTACAGACGTATAAGCAAGGAACCATGTGAGCTGAAGTCGCGGACAGCAGGGGCGTAGGAAGAAACTTTTTCCATAGGGGGCACCACATTGAATAGACCTGGGGGGCCGGCCAGGTATGTGTGTTCATTGTTATTTTATGGTAAAAAAATCGGAGGGGGGCGCACGAGCTTGGTGTGCCACCTCCTGGCTACGTCACTGGCGGAATTCAAACTCTTGTGGTGGGGTACACCCATGGGGACACACACCCGGGGAAGACAGCGGGGGCGGGGGGGGGGGCGCAGACTGCGGTAAAGGTTACCTCAGCGAGAGAAGTAAGTTTAGCAGACTGGTGCGGCACATGTATGATGCAAGAAAGAATGTTTTGTCGAACTCACTGGGCGAACACGCAGAAGCGACACGCCACGAAATAGACCGGAATAGGGTTAGATCAACAAACAATGAGAAAAATAACTAGTCTTCCGGGCTTTATCTTGACTATCTGACAATTCAGACGATAGAACACATTCTTAAATGTAGTGACGGCAACATCCCCACATGTACGCACGTACGCCGTATTTTCAAATATACATTATCGGGCTGTTTGCCCACTTATTTTTTCTTGTGAACGAGCCTCCCGTGCGGTAACTGACACGTTCTGCTTTTATGTGAACAATCGTGGTTGGTACTGATTTCAACCCCGTGAGCTTGAAGGAACACCCCCAACAACATAGAAAAACAGAGGTGACGGTGGCACTGCCAGCAACCGTGACAGTGGCGTCGCGTACGTGGAGCGCTGTCGCGTGCCGCCGATCATTTTTACTCCAATTTTCCGTACTGCGTAGTCTGCAGAAGTCCACGCACATGAAGTGAGAGCAAAACAACGCTGTTCAAAAGCGGAAACACGGCGAACTCGCAGTTAAAAACAACGCATCGAACCGCCAGCTTTCCTTAGCCAGAGCGAGGCAAGATCACGTGATCCAACCGTGCACGTCACCGCGATTGCAGCGCTCGCTCCTCCAGTGGTGGGAATTGCGCCCAATAAAAGTTACAGGCATCTAGGTCATAGTCTACGATTTCACTTGTAATGACCTGTACACCAGAGACATCGGAGTAACAAATAATTGTCACGTACCAGTGGTAGCGGTGCAAGACTCATAAACCTAAGATATCAATCGTATCAAGCGTGAAATATGATTAGGCCAGGCCACTTGGCTAGAAAAAACTCGACAACGTTCAGAGAAATGTAACCTTTTACATGGGCACTTGAACATCTTTTGAGCAAGGAGACTTCCAAAAAAGAGCTTCGCCCCGGGCGATCTCTTTTTCGGTAGCGCTGTTTTCTGGAAACAGTGTTCATTGATCTCTTTCACGGCCGCAAAAGAGCACACCTTCGAAATCAGTTTGCATCAGCAATTCTGAATCAGTGAAAAAATCCCATATCCACGGAGTTATTGATGATTGATGCAGCAAAGCATTTGTCAGTCCGTCCGTACTTCCGTTCGCTTATTCGTTCTTGCCTCCGTCCCTCCATGCATCCGTCCGTGCGTTCGTCCGTGTGTCCATCCATCCGTCTGACTGTTGGTACGTCCGTCCATGCATCCGTCCGTACGTCCGTTATTTCGTATGTCTGTCGGTTCATTCGTCTGTCAGTCTGTCCGTCCGTGCGTCTGTTCATGCGACCGTCCATCTGCCTTTCCGTTTGTTCATCCATCCATGCGTCAGCCCCTCTGTCAGTCTGTTCATCTGTCACTCCATCCGTCCAACTGTATCTCCATTCATCCATCTGTCTATCCAGTGAATACTGCAATTACAGCCATCTCACATCTTTTCATCATGTATTCATCTCATAAAAGTGCCGCCGTTCAGCGGACATTCTAAGGAACGCTCTTTCAGGTATGTGCCACAAGTGGTTACTCACTACAACGATTGATTGATTGATATGTGGGGTTTAACGTCCCAAAATCACCAAATATTTATGAGAGACGCCGTAGTGGAAGGCTCTGGAAATTTCGACCATCTGGGGTTCTTTAACGTGCACCCACATCTGAGCACACGGGCCTGCAACATTTTCGCCTCCATCGGAAACGCAGCGGCCGCAGCCGGGATTCAATCCCGCGACCTGCGGGTCAGCAGCCGAGTACCTTAGCCACTAGACCATCGTGGCGGGGCCACTACAACGAGCGACGCACAAGCCACGCCGTAAGGAGCTTTGCCCCTAAAAAAAGGCAGAAACTAATTCTACCCCATGGGCATTTCATAGAAATAAATATCTCGTAAAGCACGTACCAAGTCTTTATAACTTATTTCCTTGAGTACTGTCGAAAGCAAGTCGATTGGCTTGGATATATACGCATGGCGACACATAGTGAGTCGCACGCACGGTTTCAGGAAGAGCGGCATCGCAACATGTATGGGCGACGCCGGGGACCAAAGAAACCTGAACACACACACAAAAAAAAAAAAACAAGAACAGAAGTGGTGATTAGAGAGGGACGTCGGTTTTTATACATAAATACACGTGTTCTTGTTTTTATCTCGCATTGAGGAGGCTGTTGCTACGCTGCCACCCTGACGATTGTGTAGCAAAGATGAAACCACCAACCCGGCTGCTTCACCGGGGTTTCACCGGGAAGGAGAGGTTCCTGCTACTTCGCTTAAGCATCGGCAGCTTTTTGCCAGCAGCCCGGCGTCATCGGCTTAGCAGGGCCTCGTCTCCTGCGTGCACTGCGTGCGTAGCAGATGAAACCATCGAGCACCTGTTGTGTGTTTGCCCAGCGCTTCGCACACAACGCGACGTCTTGTTCTACGCACTCCGTCGCCATGGTCGGCCCGCGGCTACACAGAGGGACCTTTTCTTCTCTGCATGGCACCACACCTAGGTCTTCAGGGCGGTTCTTCGCTTCCTGGAGGACACTGGACTAGACAACCGGCTATATAAGCCATGTGTCACGTCCTTGGTCATGGACGCCATTTCACTTCTTCTCTTTTCTCCACAATTTCAATGCCTTCATCCCATCCCTACAGGCCCTGAGCCGTGCACCCAACGCTAGTGCGATGCTCTCGGCTGTGCGTTCAGAATAAAACACTAAAAAGAGATGGTAGGTGCTGTGTGTCTGCGAGGCAACGCCTTTTCAATAAACCTCTTTCAGTTTTGAAAAAGGACCGCTTACGTAAAAGAGTTTTTGCACACTCATGTGTCAGGGGTTATAAGCGCATTTTTTTCATCGCTACTTCTCGAAATGTCGAATGGCAGCAATATAGTGGCGTGAGTGGCAACGTCTAAACAAAGCTCTTAGAATTTCATTTCTATGGTGACAGCACACTGTTCCGGGAGTGAAGTGACCCACAGCGGCTGCTTTTGAGATCAGAAGGGACGCTTTGCCACTTGGGAATGACGACGTACGCGGTGCCTTTTGAGAAGTTCGACGCGACAAGTCGCACGTAACATCCACACGGTCTCAAAGGAGCCACACTATCGTGCGCTAAAACTAACAAAAGCACTCTTTGTGCCTCTTCAAATAAATTATGTCTTTAACATTATAAAAATTTGAAAACAATTGGCAAACGATTCTGGGAGTTCTGCCCAACGGTCGCCACGAGGTGAGTCATCCGGTACGTACGAGGCGCGCGGTGATTGGAAGCAGCCTTTGATGTCAATGAGAGAAGAAAATGTGAGGTGGAACCTTTTTTTTTTCTCGCCAGTCAAGGCTTTGCAGTTTAAATGCTGATAAACTTGCTATGTATGCTTATTTCGATAATTCTGATTCCGTAAATCTCAGCATTCCGCACTAACAAACTATTGCGCTATAGAAAGCAGATAAACAGTGTCACATGACCCCTTCAGATCTTTTCTCAGTCATTAGTTACATCTGTATAGAAACCCTAATAATTTCTGAAATCCGTTTTTTGCCTTCTTCATTTTAAGTGGAACAGTGGGGACTTTTGCAATGTCTGTGTCACGTGAGCGTTAGTGATGATAACAGTTTTTCTACTTTTTGTGCACGCCTTTCTGTACGCGTCAATGCCATGGCCACCTTAAACCACTGCTTTGTTCAAATTTATTCTGGTGTGGTGATCGAACCCTTCGAGGTGGTCACAATTGGCAACGTAAGGACCATTTATAACACAACTTCAAGTACATGCACGCAGAATATTGCCAATCAGCTCTGCGACATCACGCAAAGTGACCCAGGATTTGTAAAAAAAATACTTGAGAGCTCTTCATTCATAGCATGACATTTCACACTTTGAGTGCACGTGCCCTAGATTTCTCGCATCACTATTTTGAAACTCAATCCCAGGCACGGGCAGAGAGATACAATTGAATGTCTCAGACAGAAAAGCTTCTACTTGAACAAAAAACTCGTCCTCGTCCGAAGAGCAAATCCTTACCAGAACGGTTTATTTGAAAGAGACTGCATTCATTCCCAAGAGAGTACTTAAGCCAATCACGATGTTTCATACGTCATTACAGAAGGCCGCCAGTGAATGGGGAACAATTTAAGAGCGAAAAGCATAGTCACCTTGGAGGCTGGTTACTGCATTGTGAATAATCGAAACCAGGTATTTGGAGCAGTTTGTCAAACAGTGATTCATTTAGAGAATTATTTTCGTACATGGCCCCCTCATGTATGAATTTTTTATGAACCAAGCCTCTATTACTGAATTGAGCCTCTATTACTGAATATGAACCAAGCCTCTATTACTATTACCGTGTCACGAGACAAAACAGAACGTGACGGAAGTGCATTAGCAGCGACAAGAACAACGCACTCCCGTTTCTGAAAGGACGATACAATCTGTGCATGCACGTGAGGACATAGGCCGCGGTGTTATGCTCACTTTGTATTCCAGCCAGCGTCATTGTTGCCGTGTGTGTTTATCGCTTTAGTGGGAGTAAACAATGGGATGGTCGGAAAACAAGCGTCCATCTCTTTCCGGCTTAGAGCAGTTCTGTCGTGTCTTGCCTTCTACCTTCGGAGAACAAGAATGTTCTTTTACCACATGTTGGGGCGAGTTGTTTACCCAGCCGTAATGATCCGAACGATAGCTCCCCGACTCGCCCAGCGGCAGCCCGGCAATTTCGATCCCTCACCGATAACGTCGTGCCCAACTCTGGAACAAAAGTAACAAGTCCACAACTTCCAAGCTTCTTCAACTCCATGCGAGAACGCAATCGTTGTTCTCGCCATGAATAATTTATTGCGCAGGCAAGCAGCAGAGATCGATTGCTCGCTTACAGGACTGGTGATTTGAGCCACACTCTAAAAAAAAAAATGCCTGTTACTCATCCTGGTGAGTCTTGACTTGGAGCATATTCAACTCTTTTTAACGATACACGCCAAATCTCTTTTGGAGAAACACGCCTCCCACGGCTCCCCAAAAGAGTGCGAAATGATATTCAAGAAAGTGTCGACGTGTATCATCAGAGAGCTGTGTGTGGGCAAAGGCTCTCCAAAAAGAGCGAGATATAGTACTTTACATTTCAAGCCAAGTAAGTTCGAAGAAGCACTGACACTTACTTGTGCGAGTTGGTGATGGCTCAGAGTTAAGAAAGGCGCGAAAAACACGGGACACAAAATGATGAAAACACAAAGATGGACGCTTGAGCCCACCCTTGCCTATTTATCATTTGTGTAGCGTGTTCTTTTTTTGTGTCGTTCTTGACTATAAAGAGCTTGAAGAAAAATGGTAGCTGTGTTCTGCTAAAATTTCAGTCTTCCTGGATTGAAGACTCTTAAGTGCAATGGTATTCCAATGTATGTCCAATGTAGATGTATTCCAATGTGTAAGGCGTTTTAGTGCCCCAACACAAAAATATATAAAAGCCTTTTTAAGAGGTTTGTAAAAGCTAACAATATAAAAACAAAATTGATAATTCATTTCATTTCATGATTGATCCTTCATTCATTCATTGCAAACAGGTACAACACAAACTAAGCCGAATAACAATAGGAGGACGGAATTAACCTGTGCACAGACAGACAGGTAAGTTGCTCCCGGTGCTTCTGTGAGCTCTCAAAAGGAAACGTGCATTCACTCTATAAATAGCATCTACGGGGAAAAAAAGTTCACAAGTTTGGACCCTGCCTTCGCCCTGCAATCTTTTTCTCCACTTTTTCTTTCATCGCGTTTACATTGCATTTGCTTCTAATTTTAGTCGCGATACTTTCCTTAGCATCGTTGTCTATTAGTTGTCATTGATGTTGTGTCTAACAACGAAAAAATCACAGCATGTTCACGTATGATGATGAGTGGGCCGAACCTTCGGAGGGTATTATAGGTAAACCGTGAATCATCTGTTAGTTTGTCTGTCCGCCCGTCCATCTGTCCGCACCTGCTGACTGAGTCATCGAACTAGGCGATCATGTACAACGAGCTAGTAGGGACAAACCGATGGATTTGAGAGCTTCGCCCCTGAAAAAAACGAGCTCCTAAATTTACGCTTCATTCATTCACCTCTTTTAAGGCCCTTCGTCAGCGTCCGATGTGAAAACGCTTGGAGCACGTGTTTCTGCTTGCAGAGAAGCGCGCGAACGCGTGCGTGCCTTCGTGGTTTAGGGGCGTGCTCGTGTCGACGACTTCAGAAACTCACAGAACGACGGTAGTGGGTGCAGAAAGTATGGAAAGTTGGACTCGCCACCAGTGATCTTCCGTGCAGGGAATTCATTTTTTTTTCGGGAAATTTCGCCTGTCATTTTGAGCCAGAGGGAAAAAAGGGATCTTCATGATATTGCAGGGAATTTCAGGAATGGTTGAATTCTCCTATGGTGACCGATAATTAGTGGTCACAGTGCGCCTTCATCTGGTGTAATCGGTTCTGACGCATGCGCCATACAAGAATGGCCTTTGAGATCCATTTGAGTTCACTAGCGGTCTTTAACTTGAAGCCCACAATGTACAATGTACTAACACTACATGACTTATTAAAGCTATGTATTTTCTGTTGCGCGGCAGTGGAGGGGATAGTCATGGTTTCAAAAGTCGCCAGTACGTGAGGCACGTGTAAATATAGTATCTGTGAGCGTTGATGGGGACTGGAATTAGTACTGTTGTGAAAAGAAATATACTGAGAATTTCGTCAACGCTTGCAGGAAAAAATGCCCGAAATAGTGAATTTTCATGTCTCTGAATCAGAATTTTTTGGCGTAGTACGGAACATCAGTGCTCGCCATATCGTTACATTGGCAAACTGTGCTTCGGCTACGAAGTTAAACAAGCATAAGCATGTAACCAAACTTTCCCCTGCATAATCTGGCCCAGCCCAGTTATACCACAGCACATTTTTATTTTTTATGCCTTTATTACCTTTATTTTCCTGCTGACATTGTAGCTACATTGCGCAACTAGAAAACCTCTCGATAAACCCGCTCCCATTCCCACACGCATTCATGTAGGTACATAGAGGGGCACTCGCTCGCTGTATTTCGTGCTGACCGGTTGTGCCCCCGTGATCTCCGATGACAGCGCAGTTCTGGCCGACCGGCTCGCCCTACGCCATTTCTGACACCAACAAGAGCTCTCGCCGAGTGGTGCCCCATCCTCGGTCTCCTACGACCGTGTCCATCTTTCCTATTTTATTCTTACTTCCTAATGTCACTGTCCCTGCGCCACGCTCTCTCCTTCCTGCTTTCTGTCTGTAAACCTTTAATCCTATTGCTTTAATCCGTCCTTACTCCCATCCTTCGTGAGCTACTGTTGAGGTGTCGCACTCTGATGCAGACAGTTACGGGGCTCACTTTTTTTCTTCTTTTCTCTTTTAAGAATCATATAAGTACCTACGCCGCATGTTCTGTAAGTTTCAAGAGATTACGAAGTTTCGCTAAGTACCTACTATGTTACCAACTAGGCCAACAACAACTTCTAATAAGCTGTATTTCCCTCAATTTTCCTCTTCCTTTTTTTTATCGTTGTCTTTTCCTCTCTCTTTTTCTTCTTATTTTCCTCCAATTTCCTATTTCTTTATCTCTAATTCTCTTTCTCTCTTCCTTTTTCCCGTGTTCATTTTCTTTTGAAACTCGTGCCTGCTGAACACGGTAGTGGGTCTTGCACAATAGTTCGGGGCGCACATCTCCTTGAGGAGTTCTTTGGTGGAAACGCACAAACCACGGCGAGCTACTAAAGTTTTTTTGTTAAAATAATTTGGTGTTGAAAGGAATTAAACCTCGAACCTTTGCGTCAGTTTGCAGGTCGGGCCTCTAATGATAAGGTATTTACGCCTTCCACTTTATTTATTTCCAGTTACGTCGTCTGCTACAGAAACGTTGCACACTCGTTCTAATGCCCCATAGACTTTCTTCGTCTCCACTACTCTGGTGCTTTATTTAGGGGCGACAGATTAAAAGGGAACATTAGACGACACAAACCGCTTGATTCTTTTGTGTGGTGAAGTGCTCCTTTTTTTCTTTATCCTTGTCTCTATCTGTGCTACAATAACACGGAGGTCACAGTGATGAATCCATTTAGCAGAGCATATCATCGTGATAATATGTTCTGTTCAAACACTGTTCTCAGCACAAAGAAAAGTTCATAGCTTCAAACCCTGCACATTAGGCTTACTACTAAAGATGTCACTGAACTATCGCCAAATAACAGCAAAATCTTCTGCTCTAGCGTTTATAGTATTATTTCTAACATGTTGCCCCTCCTTGTGTGTTTACACAGAGTTTTTTTGTTTTCCAATACATACTTTCGGTATGCAAAAGACACGAGTTATTGGTTAAGTAAAAGACAAAATCAAGCATGGCCGGCACAAATACATTTGTATTCCGCCTGAAACTATTTAGGTAGTAACGAAACAGCAATCTGTTGAAAAAAGAATGGTAGTAATAATAAACAAGTCACAGTCACACCCACATGCCAGTAAATACGAGAAATGGAGAACTGGGCGCCGCAGTGACGTGTTCTTCCTAACGGTTCTCGGACTACACCGACTCTTCGCGTGCAAGTCTTGGTGGCAGACATAACTCGGGGAAAACTAATGCGCCGTTTTGCTGGTGCGAAAAGCCAGATCACACAACGTGGAACGAAAGCTTGTGAGTCGTAAAGACATGACGTCATTCGTGGGAACTCAAGAAGTGCACAAGAAGCACGAGCAGCAGTCAAGTCCTCGCAAGATAAAATATTGACGCAGAGAACACGAAACATGATCTGCACCGGAAATGGTTTGCTAGGGCTGCTCCATTTTTCACAAAAGGCCAGGTCTGCGTGGAAGGCGCAGCACAGTCACAGTAAAACCTAGAAGAGCGGCCTTTCAGAGCTTTTTATTAACGCTTTTTTGGGTAACTGGTGAAAACACACTTGCTGGGTACTCACTACGCCATTAATAATCATAATTTACGGGTAGCAGGACAGCATTCACTATGCTATTTTTCGTAATTTTTTTAGAAGTGTGGTATCCACTAGTCACTTGCAAGTAATATTTCACCAATTGTTCATGCAGTTTCTGACGATGAGGAATTATGCCTGAAGTGGGTACGCACCACAGTTTTGGGGAGCTTTCGAATAGAGACCCCAACAGTTGGGGGCCCCAAAGAAATAGCGTCGAGCCCACTGCGCATGCGCAAAACCCAAACCACGTTTGAGTTTGGGGTTGGGAACGCTATTTCGTGAATTTAGCAGGAGACTCAAAGCCTGCCCCAAAAGTTTTGGGTCCAGAATCATTCTTTTATGGCCGGCCCAAAGCGTGATTACAGGTTTCCACCGAAGCGAAGCGCAAAGAAGCCACGAGATTTCGTTTTTCTTCGGCACTGGTCATCTCCAAGACTGCAAGTTTCATTTATATAGGTGAGGCTGGCTGAAATGACTTTCTAGCTTCGGAGAATACTCGGGGGTGCTTCGTAATGGCTCATCTTTTTTCACTTCCGCAGTGGCGTACATATCATGTAGACTGAGCTGCGCCTTACTCCATCACTGATGCAACGGTGTCGGGAGACCAGCGAGCTGCTTCCCTGGCAGCTGTGCTCTCAGCTAAGCAAGGTTCAGGTGCCGAGATAAGACGCAGGTCGAATTGTAGCCACTTTTCAGAAGCAACTCCATCTCTCTGCTCGGCAGACACGTTGTAGCAACTCCAAAGGAAAACGAGAGGAACCTTCGTGCATGCACCGCTTGATAGCTCAATGAAAATACTCAAATTTCTTTACTATTCTATTTGCTATAGCAATATTAGTTATTCGTCATAATGATGGAGCACGGCTTTCATGAAATACTCACAATCTTTAGATAAACGACGCAGAATGGGACCTGCCAATAATAAGCAATCCAACTGGCTGCAGTGATGCACGTCGTGAAATCTTCTAAACACAGCACGAGGCACCACGTAATGATAATACGCCAGCTTCAGCTAAAAACGTTACGCTCACTAACCTTCCTATTCCTCATAACGCCTTTTCTTCCACCGCACGCAGTACTAGATACGCTAAAAAAGATGACGTTGCCTTACCAAAATGTTATATCTACGGTAAAAGTTGAATTATTTCAGTGGCACAAAAAGCCGCGATGTACTACGCCTGACCTACTAGCCCGAAAGATGCGAATTCTAATCATGGCCTTGGCAGCCACTTTAGATGGCGGCGAATCGCAAGAGGCCTGTGTACTGGGCGATTTCAGTGGACGATGAGGAATCCGATGTGGTCAAGGTCATCCTTCACGACGTCTCCGCAACGGCACCACTCAAAGTTATACCGTAGCTTTGACAGGCAAGACGCCACCAATTAGGCAGCCCCAGCCAACTGCCTTCTTAAACACGGAACGTTATAGCAGACCTAACTATACAGCATTGGAATATGAAATTGGCATGAAGATTAGTGTATAGACGAGTTGACAAAGAGCCTCGGATTGAAAAGAGTATAACAATAGGAAGAATGGGCGTCGTAAATAATGAAAGGGAGGAAATAATCAAGAACCTCATGACGTATTAGTCACACAAACAGTAGGCTTCCGAGGTATCGCCGTTAACCGATCACTGATATGAGTGTACCTTAAAAACCAAGTAATTGCGTTAGCATTATGTACAAAACTTGAAAGTCACCTTTGTATGAAAAGAGATGTTAAATAAAGAAGATAATTTGGTTGCTTTCTTTTTCATATAAAATATTCAAGAGCATGTAGCGAAGAAGATAATGATAAGCAGCGCCAGGACTACATTTGAATTTAATCAAGCAAGAGTTGAAGTGGGCTCAGGAAAGGGTTTCTGCATTAGATCATTTCTAAGGCATCAATAAGATAAATAGGAGTTCGGTCAAGTGCCTCAAATTTCTCTGTATGAAAGTGTCATAGCATATAAAGGGCATTTCTCCACTTCGCACCAATTTCCCGACACTGGTCAATTGTTATGATTTATGACGCTTTTGAGACGTTCGCCTTTATTGTACAATATAAAAAAATGGGCCAGGCGCAGTGATGTAAAATAATAATAGAGAGTACTTAGGAGAATTATTCAACATGTGACATAGGTTAGAATCAGGAGTGAATATCAAAATGAGATACTCTGTTTGCAGATGTCAAAAGGGAAGTGAAAGTGAACAGATGTCTTGGTATTCAGATGTCATTGTTGTGTGAAGCAATTCTGGCAATGAAGTGTAAAAATTCAGCAATATGGCCTAAGAAAAGTAACAGTAAAAAGAGAGATAATACAGGGCAAGGTAGACAGGTGGACTAAAAGGAGAACCCGCGATTTGCTTCTCTTATGTTGCAAAAAAGCTAGATGTTATTGTGAAATAAAAATCAGAGAGTGAAAGTGTTCTCTAGTTACCTGGCAAGAGATCGGAATAATATTTGGCACGCGGCTGTCAGATTCTCTCTTTGACCAGTTTACTTAAAACGTTCCGAAAACTAAAATCGAAATACAGAAGTCAATAAATGCTGCTAAATTGAAAGCCTGCTGATGGTTGCACCTCGGTGTAACAATTTTATTCCTTACCAAAAACA
Source organism: Rhipicephalus microplus (assembly GCF_043290135.1). NCBI lineage: Eukaryota > Metazoa > Arthropoda > Arachnida > Ixodida > Ixodidae > Rhipicephalus > Rhipicephalus microplus. The sequence continues at coordinate 203,530,024 of NC_134705.1, forward strand.
AGCAAGCACATCTACTTACTTCTATGTACTTTTTCTAAGCAAAAAAAAAAGAAAACCTGAAATATATTTGTGAAATGAGGTACATATTCATTTCGGTCTTGTATTAAAAGTAGCTGACAGTTCACGCACCGATTCTTCATCTTATGCCCAAACTAGCAAAGCAACACACAATGAATAAGATTATTTACATTTTCGAATGGTACGTGGGGTTTAACGTCCCAAAACCACCCTATGATTATGAGCACCGTAAAGAGGCTCCGAAAATTTCGACCACCTGGGATTCTGTAACGTGTGTCCATATATATATATATATATATATATATATATATATATATATATATATATATATATATATATATATATATATATATATATATATATATATATATATATATATATATATATATATATATGGCGTTGCAGAATATATTTGCAAGATATATAAAGGAAGAACAGGAGGGAAAGGAAAGGCAAGTATGCTAACCAGTCTGGAGCGACCGGTATGCTATACCCTACACTGGGGATAGGGATGAGGGAGTTAGAAAGATGAAAAAGAAATAGAAAAAGCAAAGCTCGCACACGCGTTGGGTTCACAAATGCTGATGACTTGGAACATGTTGACGCACACTAATTGGCGAAAGTCCAAAAAGACACGGTTTTAGTCCACTGGAGTTGCACTGAATGATGGATGCTTCCTTGACTTCTTAGAAATGATGGTGATTGTTAGCCATATTTCTGCTCGAGCTATTCAAGTACTGGGCTTAAGGCGTCCAGTACTTTGAGAGCGCTTAGAGCAGACGTTGTCCTCATGTTGTCCAGACGTTGTTCAACAAGATCTCCTGGATGTCATTCATGAGAGAACGAAGCGTAGTTATGACTTTGCCATCTTTTTCATGTGTGTCATCAGCGGTTGATGAAGACCCTTGAGTGGGCATGGTCTGCTGACGTGCTATAGTTAGCAGATGACTTGGAGGAATAGGCCATTGCTCTGTAGAGATAGTCCTCTCCGAAGTCTTTTTTTGAATTTTTCTGTCCTGTTGCGGCTTGATTTAATGGTGCAGCAGTACAGGTGGCGATGTCATTTCGAGCTTGCGCAGTCTTTGAGGTAGAACGATGGCACCAACGCCGCTGCCGACGCCGGACTGTTTCGGCAGCATTCCTGTGGGTAGAATTGTCTGTGACCATTTGCTTAAGCACCGCGCGCTCCTTCTTAATTCGAGGGCAGTCTTTCGATGAGGCAGTGTGTGAGCCATTACAGTTACCGCATTTAAGAAATGTGGACTGTCACGCATCTTTCAAATGGGGCTCTGTGCACCAGGGGGCACCGTAGCGAGTTCGGGCATACGGCCTTGACGTGACGTAGTTTAAAGCACTGATGGCATTGAAGTGGCTTTCGCACAAAAGGTCGAACAGGATGACGAAAATGTTCGACTTTGACATGGGATGATGTGCAATCGCCTTTGAAGACCAGTTTCACACAGCGTGACTTCCCAAGCCAGTGTACCTGAGTGATGACAGTACCCTCATTTGCCGGTTTTGATGAGGGTAGGCAAGTCAGCGACGGGAATCGAAATGTCTTCGTCGTATATCACACCAGCTATGGATGAGTTGTCAATCGGTGTAAAGGACCGCACTTTGATGCCGCCTAGCTCAGTCACTTGTTTGAGTGGTCCAAGCGCATTCACGTGGAATACGTCTATGGTGAGTATATTTTTGGCGTATTTACTCTGATTTCCTTGATTTCATTAGGTACGCTACGTTCCAAAAAAGCGGAGAGTTCTTGCTTGTTCAGCAGTTGCAGGTTTTTTGAGGACTCTTCTGGCACAACGATTATGACGTGTGGCCAGCGTTCATGCCTTGACTTCATAGTCGCTGCACTCGCAGAGGTGGGCGAGGCTGCGTTGACGATCTTCCTCTTCGCCCTCTTGCTCCGGGCAGGAATGAAATCATCGTCGGATGAGTCGTCTTCCGAGGTGGCTGGGTACAGCTCTGTGTCTTCGCTGTCACTGAGTGAAGTTTCTCTCTTCCTCGCGGTAGTCAGCCGAGATGGCTGCTGGCCAGGTGGTCTTCCGGAAGGCCCCACGTCCATGGTCTCAAGACGTGGAGCCGAGGCACCATACAATACTGAAGGTTTCACCGAAAAAATCGGAGAGCACAGAGAGAAGCGCTTGGCTACCCGAACACTTCGTTGTCGTCCTGCAAGATATATAAGAAAATGTCTGACTACGCCATTGACGAGCATCCGTCTAATCCGAACGTCTTGCCTCACTGGTATGATACGCAAGATATCTTTCTAAGCTAAGCGACTATAAACGCGTCATTTAGAGAATTTTCGGGAGAGAAAAAAATTGCTGGAAATATCGAGAAGATATTTCTTCAAATGAGCTTCTATTAAGTGTAGCCTCTCTTTCGAGCAGCTCATGAGTAATGAGACAATCTAATCATGATAGCCACTTGCTTCCAATTGTTCAGAAGTATTGCACTCGCAATGCAGTAATCAGTCGCGGAACACATTTAGTATGCGTCGATTGTTCTTCGTATGTTAATGGACAGCATGCTATCGCACTTGGTTGGATTAGTGTCTTCGTTACTTATTCATTGCAACAGTATTATTGAACGGCGCTTTGCAGACACATACTATAAACAAAATGAGTTAGAGCTCTGAACTCTGTCTTTATAAACTAAACGGGAATGCGCAGAGTGAACCGCTGTGGTTCTGCCGAGCAAGGCGTCTTTACGTATTTAGGCAAAACAAGATATGTTGAATTATTGCCAAATTCGATGATGCGTCCCTGCTACTTCAGTATATTCAAAACATGCGTTTTTAGGAAGCTAAGAAAGATGAAGTGCTATCGAAGCGTAAGGGCCAAGTTCTTTTAGGAGACAAAAACAAAACAAAAAGAGGTCCACTGAGAAGCCCCTCTGCATGCGTTGTCGCAATGCATCGGAGTGAATGTGCGAGACAGGGAAAAGAGAGATTCTATAACAAAGAAGATGTTAACGGGGAAAGAAACGACGTGAAAAAAAAGTCTTTTGGTTGGAACGCCTTTCGCCTAGCTGTATTTCGAGACTCGTGCGTGCTGATTCGACACTTACAGCTATGAATGTATGCTCTACAATCCGCAACACAAGGTGTCAATATGCTTGTTGATGTAGACTCTATAGTTGCGGATGGGTTACTGCCACAGCATTCTGTGTTGTCGCCTTAAGAGTGCCCATGGTTCTCCATATCAATTTGAAGCGAGGGGGTGACTATGCTTCACAACAGCGCCCCCACCCTTTTTACTTTTTTTGTTATCGTCATGAAGCTGCGCAATCACGCTCTGAGGCCTGCCATATAGAATACGTTGGGAATGTACGGCGACGTAGATTGAACCTGTGTGTACTTACATTCTACTTCTATCACTTTCATTCTCTTTCTATCCTTGGTAGAGCTGCGGTGCTCCCTTCAGTACCCCGCTTTCATACATAGCAGCCATGTCGCAGTCACTCGTAGGTTGAAGGTAATCTTGGTAGAAAAAAAAGAAGTTTCTCACTAAACCCTTTTATTACTGCCGAACGATTCAAACGCCTGTTAATTTTAAAAATCAACGAAACATCGCTCCTAAAATCTGAAGAATTTCAGCACTTGCGATTCACATGGAACACCACAAAATGCCTTTCCCGTCAATGTAAGCTGACCCTCACAAGCTTTCGCTGTAGAGTTCCTCGGTTAAATTTTTATCTCCACAAATCAGGATTTTCATTAACTAATCTATGTGCAGTTTGCAATGAACCGGAAACAATAGATTACCTTCTTCTCAAATGCCACCGCTTCGCCTCTCTGCGCCGAATGATTCTTGAGAGACCGATTGGTATGCTCGGATTGCCAGTCAATACATCCACCCTATTATCGTTTGGAGCCAGTTAGTTGGGTGCGGGCCGCAGTGCTATTCTGTCAGCGCTACATAAATTCATTCAGGCTACCGGAAGGATACGCTGCTAGTGGTACTGCCAGATATATCCAATTCTTTGTCCCCCTTCCTCATTATTGTTAATTTGTTTTATATATTCTGGTTTAACAAATTCTGCTGCACTTTTTCTCGTTTTTTTAAAGGAACATTATCATTGTTTTTATTTAATTTATCTCTTTTTTTAGCAAGTGTTGTACAAAAAAATATCTAATATAAGGTACAGTGCGGCCAATCCCCCTTGTGGGTATTAGCCAAGATCTCCTAGGCGACAAAACAAGCCATATGGCAAGCAGCCGCAACAGAATCTCACATGAAGCTGCAGGGGATTGTGCCAGATGACAGACGGCGCTGCGATCACTACAAGTACGGCGCACTTAGAACAATAGCCTATAGTGATTTTCTTCGCCCACTTCATCAGATGCTGTTTAGACAAAGAAATAAAGCAATAAAAAGCAAAGAAGAACATGAAGCCGTACCAAGAGAAGAAGAAAAAAAAGTCACTCTTCATCGTCAATTAAAAAAAAAAAGGCACTGTGCTGAACCTTCATGGCGTAAACCCTTGTTCCTACTTTAACCTATTGACACAATCGAAATAGCACTGCATTCCCTTTTAGCGCAAAGTCTCTTCTTTCCCGTGCCTCTCCTCCGAAACAGATGCTTTTCGACTCCGGTCCAAATGAGCGCGCAACCACAGGAATGACGCAACGTTGGACGACAGAGCGCACGGAGGCGGAACCTAATGAGACGCGGCATCGTTAAGAGTGCGCTGTTAAGCACTCGGAAACATTTCGCGGGAAGCATTAGGGATCGCTCTCGAGCGCATAACGACCTGCCTGTCACCGCTCGCTTTCCTTGTAGCCAGAACATTGTGTCGTTCCTCGTTCTTCTTCCTATATATATATTTTCACCTTGTCGCCGGCATTTAGTAGAATGTGGTTCTCCTTCTCCAACACGTTCTATACATCATCACTTGTCACGCAACTATTTTTTATCCACAACACGCACGCACACACACACACACACACACACACACACACACACACACACACACACACACACACACACACACACACACACACACACACACACCTGTTTGTTTCTCTTTCTATCAGGCTACATTTTGTGTGGTGCTATTCTTTCTTTCACGCGTGACCTAGTACCGGCCCTGCTCTATGGCCCAACAACCTGTCAGGTTCTTTCAGATACCATCTTGCTACCATCTGCAATTTGCCGACAGCAAATTTCCGGGTCTGGTGTTGTGGTAGGATATTTTGAAAACTCTGGACGGCTTGTTTTCACCCCGCCCTCTTTCTTCGTGTCTCATTTTTTTATTATTACCAGTCCGGAACAAATTGTTGTGCATTTGATATTGCCCACACCCTCCCTACACAGTCCCTGGAGGAACTTCTTTTGGGCGTTCCAGTGGGCAGTTAACGTAATACATTTTAAGCAGTCGACGCGTTCGCGCGAAACACAATGAATGGAAAAAAATAGGTATACAGAGATGTGCTAGCATTCAAATCTCGCTGAGAGAATGGCCAGAAACTCCGTTCTACACGAGCATTATTATCTTCAGGCCATGACACACCCAGTCGTAGCTTCCATAGCTCGATTCAATACTTTTGATTTCTCTCTCTTAGCTGCAGTATCTGCGTGTCTTCTTAAAAAAAGTAGGAGAGACAAATTCAGAAGAATGAACGACAGAAGGCGGAGTAAGAGAACGATCATAAAATAAGGGAGGGTTTTGCTGCTGTGAACTAGTGGGGCGGAAAGGAATTCTACATTTAAAAGTTAGAATCATTTCGTCTTTTTGAGAAGTAATGAAATATTGGGCTCGGAGTATCTAATGAAGATATGCAGTAGGCTTGAGTAGGCACCAGCGGAATGAAAAAAAAATCGGAAGCTTCGCACTAGAACAGGATATGACATAGTGGTGAACAGCATGTATGCAGTCGAGTGGTGAGACCACGGTATAGCGGGAACCATTGGTAATAATTCTCGGTTACTGAGAAAGCCCCCCCCCCCCTTTTTTTTTTCTCACCGCCTTGAGCGATTGGGAAAGGGGAGTACCTGTATACTCTCCTTTTCCTTTCCACCAGCGCAGGCTAGACAACCGCGCATGTACCGGGTCAACCTCCTTGCCTTCTCTCTTGTTCTTCTTCCTCCTCCTTCTCTAACGAATGTTAAGAACCGAAAGAAAAGACTTAGTTCCCGCTGTTTAACTTTTAAATGCAATGCATAGCGAGCTGCGGGCACTTTGGATCTATCTATCTATCTATCTATCTATCTATCTATCTATCTATCTATCTATCTATCTATCTATCTATCTATCTATCTATCTATCTATCTATCTATCTGTCTGTCTGTCTGTCTGTCTGTCTGTCTGTCTGTCTGTCTGTCTGTCTGTCTGTCTGTCTGTCTGTCTGTCTGTCTGTCTGTCTGTCTGTCTGTCTGTCTGTCTGTCTGTCTGTCTGTCTGTCTGTGTCTGGGTGCTCTGGCAGTGTTCTTTTGTACTTGACAAACCAAAATTCGCATGGAAGTGCATTTTCGTAAGACGATCACCATGAACAGGTTATTACATGAATAGCGTGAGATGCTTCTCGTGTGTGTCATGGATCCCTTCCCTTAAGTCGCGCGAGGGCACGTGCCCACATACTACGGCCCAATCGATGCCTGTGTGAGCCACAGGGGATCGACAGTATGTATCAAATGGGGAAAGGTCATAACAGACCTTCAAAACTTTTTACACTATTTTGTGACGGAGCTTGTATCGCAGGCGGGGCAGGTGTTGGCAGTGTGGTCGGCAAGGAAAAAATCAGACGAACGGAACAATAGAAAATCGTGGTAGTAGCCGCAATCTAACCCGGCTATTCTGCGTGGTAGTCAAGTAATGTGGTAGACACAGCTACGCCAGTGTTTCAAACTGCTTATGAAAGATGACCCTATGGTTCCGTCATATCGCGGAATCGTTAACAGTGCTTGCTATGTTCGCTCTCGGCTTCAGTAACAATCTAAGTTACATTAAAGGTTAACTCTCATGACTTGATCAATGTCCAACCAGGAGAAATACCACGTAAACTGTCCCTTACTACATGTGCAGCCTCCCACATTAACTTCCACTTCACTTCCATAAAACTGGCATCTGTGCATGAGTGCCGACATTACGTCGTATCATGGTACAATATAGGCAGCCACTGAAATCAACGAGCCTGCTAAAGCCTTCTTAACGGGCATCGTTGAGTACCATGGTGAGTGCAGCTTCAAAGGACAGGCTCAATTGTCTATTCTATTCCGTTGCAGTCGCATATAGATGTGTACACCATATTGATGTGAAACAAGTAGCAAATGCAACACCCAACCAAATGTCGCGTGACAGCATCGTATCTCTGCGGGAAATTCGTGATGGTAGAGGTGAAGGATCGTGATCATACAAAGTTGCCACCTTTGGAAGCTCGTAGACAAAGAACACTGGTGCCTGTCTCACTCTGTCCCTGTAATGACAAATCTAAGGGTATGGCCATAGTTCCTTCTCTTGTTGCCTTCTCTTACCTTCACCGTTTTGCCGCTCGCTTGCGTCTGTTTCTAGGCAATGCTACAGCCCGGAAGTGGTTATTTTTAAGAGTGTGGGGCACCATTAATGCTGCCGGGCACAGACCTCCATCGAGAACATTCTTGATTCAGCTAAAGTTCTTTCGTGTGTGTGTGTGTGTGTGTGTGTGTGTGTGTGTGTGTGTGTGTGTGTGTGTGTGTGTGTGTGTGTGTGTGTGTGTGTGTGTGTGTGTGTGTGTGTGTGTGTGTGTGTGTGTGTGTGTGTGTGTGTGTGTGTGTGTGTGTGTGTGTGTGTGTGTGTGTGTGTGTGTGTGTGTGTGTGTGTGTGTGTGTGTGTGTGTGTGTGTGTGTGTGTGTGTGTGTGTGTGTGTGTGTGTGTGTGTGTGTGTGTGTGTGTGTGTGTGTGTGTGTGTGTGTGTGTGTGTGTGTGTGTGTGTGTGTGTGTGTGTGTGTGTGTGTGTGTGTGTGGAAGAATGCACTTCAGACGCACAACTAATTCTCAGAAGTTACCGTGGGGCTTACGAGGAGAGCCTACAAAACTGGCGGTATCTCCCTCACATAGTATTCGACAATTTTCACACTGCGTGGGTACATTCTGTAAATTTTAGCCGGCGCACACGCACCCCATATTCTTATGTTATCTTGATCTAACGATGTCTTGGGTAACGTTGCAATATAGTTTTACCTTTTAAACAACATGCGGCCCACATATAAGCAAAACCTCGTTTCTCACACTGTATCAGACTACGTTCGAGGCAATGCAAGTAAAAATTTGGGATATGTGAAATGGCTGAAATGCCACCAGAATATCAAAGTAGGAAGCAGCGCCGTTGCTTTGCTCATGCTTGTACGTTCGTCTTCACATCGTTGTAACTGCGAGCTACTACGACAGAAAAGATACACACACGCATTTCCGGAAGCCAACATACTTAGTGCTTCTCTTTAATGTCCAGAAAAAGTTCTTGTTGCTTTCGCAGTCCACAAAAAAAATTAAGATTGCGAAACGCGTCGCATGCTTTCGAAGAGGCAATTTTTAAAACTTATTGTTCTACGCATGCCACAGCGTTCTTAGTTTATAAATTATTTCTCGCGCGGAAGATGTCCGGGTTACAACTAGAGCACAACGAGATCCCGATGTGTCTGCAAAGACACGCTGGCGCGTTTGTTGCAGCTGCAGGACTGCGAGGCCTGTTGCGCAATGCGGGCTTATCAAGACTTGGTTAGCTTGAGCTCCCTGCAAACTGGCAGTTTCCCGCGTTGCCGCAAGCTCGCTAAAGTGGATTTCGAAACAAACTTTTTTGTGCACTGAGATTAGTTCGAAGTCTGGCGTGCAACAACACAGCGAGCAAATACGCCATTATTAAAGCGCTAACCATGGTTTTTCTTACTGCCTGTTGCTGGGCTGGTTGCTAGATTTAAGTACGTTGCAGCAGCAAGAAGACGTGGCAGCAGATAATGCACTGTGTGACGTAGGCTGGAGTTCGCCTCGGTTGTCCGCGGAAGAATACTGGTAAAAATCTGCCAGTGGAGCAGTCTTTTTAGGGGCGAAGCTCCTAAAGTCGTAGGTCTGTCTATGCATATCTTTTGTGACCAGTTCATGGCCACCTAGTAGTATGACTCACTGAGCAGGTGGCTCTAGTGTTGGTGTCATACATACATACATACATACATACATACATACATACATACATACATACATACATACATACATACATACATACATACATACATACATACATACATACATACATACATACATACATACATACATACATACATACATACATACATACATACATACATACATACATACATACATACATACATACATACATACATACATACATACATACATACATACATACATACATACATACATACATACATACATACATACATACATACATACATACATACATACGGATGGACGGTGGACCTCGTTGCCAATGACTGCATCGTGCAGCACATGCTTTATAAATACGCACTCAGATGTATGAATATGCAACCTACAATTATCCGAGAGACGTGTATAGACTTAGTGCTTGCAAACTTCCCACTGCAACCAGTACAAGAACTTCTCTCACCTCATCTCGAGCTTCACGCACTTATCATCCATCATTCCATGGATATGGCGTGATATTTTTTTACCTTTATTGCTCTGTACCAGTAAGTTTTAATCATCCTGTAGAATTTGGGTGCCATAGAAGTCCGTGCGAACGAGATCAAATAATATTCTCTTTCCAATGATTACATCTACTCAGAAAAGAAAAGTCTAGGAGATGTATTGAACAGCTGTAGCGCAATACTTTCTTTGCAGTATCTGTCCTTGACAGGAGAATCAGAAGGTTGAGCTCTTCTCGATAGAATATGTGAGCCCTGTTGTCTGCAGAATCATTGCCACTGTTCCCATAATCCCCAGGTAGCCACTGAATATTGACATCGTAGCCTGTTTCTGCGACGCGGTGATGTAGTTTGAAAATCTCGCACGCTAGCTGTTCGTGGCAACTTTGTCGACTGCATGCACTGCAAGGACGGTTTCGAGTCGGAAAACGCCGCCCATTTGCTAGGCGTCTAAGATGCGATGTACTCCATGACAGAGCCGCAAGTTCTGCCACCGTAGACGTTGTGAAATGTGACAGCCTGATTCGTAGGCTTTTTCGTCCAGCTGATATCACCCTCGCAACGTCATAACTAGACGCTGTGGTTGATCCATCCCGGTAGAGCTGTGTGCGATTCATAGCGCTGGCGTTTCACTGTCATCATCTACACGTGGCTAGACGGTTTTGCTATTTGTGACGAAAGCATTTGCATTCAAAACGTGATAATTGCTTTGCGTTCATGCCAGGATCATAGTCCACTTTTCGATCATGTGGTGCTCTCTTTTTTTCGCACTGCCTTATTTTGGTGATGGCTTGACCTAAAGCGTACTCCTTGGCCTTTTTCGAAAATTAGAGGTTGACGTCAAGTGCCGACATGAGACGACTGTTCGGGAGTGTAAAAGCTCTGCACAGACGAAACTCCACACATTTCAACGATGGTAACAATGACGAGTGAGCGAAGTTAGGTCCTAAGATCCATAATGTATACGTCGAGGTCACTGACCAGTGTAAAGGTATAAAGGTTTGTGCTTGCCTGTGTTTTGTATTGTGCTGTCACATCGATATTACTGTGTTGTCAAATATTTTTGTGTCTCACATATATTACCGGAGCGTTGCCCTAAATATTGCAATTTGAGAGTGACATAAAGTAACATAATGTTAAATGACGAGTCGACAACAAAGCCAGGTCCTAAGAACCTTATTGTCTACGTTGAAGTCACCTACTCGTATGAAGAAATTCTTCTTGTGGGTGTTTCATATTGTTTCGTCACAAATATCATTGATATAAGTCTATCGAAAAACCTTTTTTGAGTCTCACATATGTTTCGACATATGTATACGTTACCTGAGCGTTCCCACATAATGTAGCCATGACGATGGACACTGAACAAGCCTTGTTCTTAAGGTCATTCGCCCCTAAATTCACGAGGGTGTCTTACGTTATCTCTAAGACGACTCAAAGGTGAAACCCACTCGGTGGGGCTATCTCACGGTACGTTGTACGGCATGAGAATGGCGCTTTTTTATTATTCATGTGAACGCCGCAAAGACGAAGTGAACGCGCAATTCACACGGTCACTTCTTTATTTCTTGCTTCATTTTACTCACGCCTGCTTGTCGTTCAAAGGCAACTTCGTATGAAACACATCTGAATTTTATCATAATAAAATAAGCCAGATGTCGATTCAAGCAAGTGTAAACAAACAATGGTTTAATGCCCATAACCGGCACCATTCGTTTTCAGCCATGGGAGCAGATGATGAAACTCACAAGGAAGCCAACAAATGAATAAACAAACAGACTAACAAATAGAAAAACAGATAGACAAATAAACAAAGAAACAAACGAACAATTGCAAACGTACTGAACGAAGTCTAGGGTATGACGAAAACTCGCATGGCGAAGACAAATCATAGCTAACGAGAACGTAACCTCGCCAAATAAAAGAGAACACACAGTAAAAATGTTCTGTTTAAACGTACTGAACGTGAGCAAATTGTATTTTCCAGTGACAAGTTCGCAGCGGCAATCGCGTTCCTATAAGCAAAATGCATGTGAGCGTCCCTTTGTTTTACGTGTTGGATGCCAAAATGAAACAACAAGGAAACACAGGCAGGAACAATATGTTCACTGTCTGGAAGGAGCGAGTGCTATTTCCGGTTTCTCATTTCACCAGGCGGTTCCCATCGTTCTTATGGCAGAAACTGCAATTGGCGTTAGAACCACGCAATGTTTCTAACAGTGACGAGCCCCTTTGTCTTCAATGAAACGAAGACTAACAACCAAGTGCAGAGAGCCCATAAATAGCGAGGACACACAATAAACCAGAAAATAGAAAGAAGTGTCAGGTATGTACCTTTTTTTTATTGTTACTGTTGAAGATTAGAAATATTTGTTAGTTTTTATTTTGGCCAGTGCATTTGAACGCACCTGCTACATTACGTGCATATATGTTGAGCCCAGCTCAAAAATAAAGCCGTGAATTTCGGCCCGACAGAAGAAAACCGGGAAAATAAATAAAAAAAGGTACGAGTTGAATTCGACCATAAAAAAATACAAGATGGGCAGTGTTTGAAAAGTGCACTGTGGGGAAAAAAAAAGTCTCATATATTTGAGGAATATAAGCAAAAGACTGCAGCAGAATTCAATTGCTACGGTCCAGACCACTATACGCCTCAAGTCTTCTACAAAACTGCGGAGGCATCATTTTATGTTTTCACGACGCGTGGTGCTGGCCAATATAAATAGTAAAACATGGCCAGAAATTCTGAAGACACACACAGCCATTTTAGAGAAGAAACAAGAAATGGAACAGCGTAGTTCTAGCTGAACATAAGCAATTGAAACCCTGAGCTATACGGCCTAGCCAGTTTTCGCATGTCAACGCAATCTGCCTTTTTTTTTTTCGGAGACTGCTGTGATCTGCGAGCGTTTCTCTCAGAAGGGCCAGCTTGCGTTGTGTACCGTCATTTCTTGCCGGGCTCTTCCACGCGGTGGAATGAAAGGGGGGGGGGGGGGTCGAATTGAAAACGTTGGCTTGCATGAATCACTCCCAGGGATAGCCTAGGGCCCGCCAACAGTGTTTCTACTTCTTTTGCTGCTTTCTGGGCCCCGCACTGCGAACGTGAGTGGCGCTTGTAAATTTATCGCTGTCGCAGAAGCTATATGTCCTTTCGGAAACCTCGCCGTGTGCCTCCTCCCGTAGCGTGCTCAGACGTTGCTTGATTCATGCTTTCTCGTGACGTAGCGTACAAACCCCGTCAGAAAAGGGCGCGCTGACTCTCCCACTCCACTTCCCGCCCAGTAGACAACCGCAGTTTATTTTGTATTCCTCTACGTGACACGCACAAAGCTCAGATGCTTACACTGTGGCGCTTTACTCCTTCATGCTTACTCTGTGTTGAGGGCTCGCCAAAGCTCGTCAAAACTCTCATCAGCACTGCGGTCACAACTGTCGTCACAAGCACAACGAGAGTATAAACCCTGTTCAAGTTGCCCACGTCCGGACTGTTACGCATAATCCTTTTGCACTACAATGACTAAGTGGAATTCCCTGCCTCGTACTTCAAAGTGGATTTCACTTTCAATTTCAGTTTACTTAACGTGTTTTATGGGGGTCATATATAGTTCAATATTTATGTTCGAGAAGTCATTTAAGACATTGGCTTTCAAAAATTGAAATCCAGGACAGGTTATAATATTGCCACCTCAAGTTCTGCTATCACCTAGTTTTACTGTCAGCAATTATTGACGCAAACTGTGCCTGCAGTAATCAAGAAGCTTTAGGACTACAGCAGATCACTTTGTTAAGATTATGCCAACTTCGCGAACATTGCAGATTATTCTGAAACCTACGTCGCCGCTAACGATAACGCTAGTAATATTCTATGGAGGGTGTATCAATGCCGGTGCACCTCCCCACTAGTCATTTGATCGACGGCCGACGCTATGTTCGACGCTATCAGTGCCAGTGGGCATCACTGTAATATAACCTTCAGATTACGGACCACAAGTTCAGCCGAATAATAAGTTTCACTTTGTAAAACAGTTTGCTTCCTTCGTCCACGACACGACCGACCCCGTGACAATATTCTGAACCACCACATAAAGCTAAATATCAAAGAGCTCCGTATCCAAACTTCTGCGCAAATACTCAATATTTACATGCGAAGCATTTCTTTGCGTACTGCAAGCACTTACGGCATCTATCTATCTATCTATCTATCTATCTATCTATCTATCTATCTATCTATCTATCTATCTATCTATCTATCTATCTATCTATCTATCTATCTATCTATCTATCTATCTATCTATCTATCTAACTATCTATCTATCTATCTATCTTTCTATCTATCTATCTATCTATCTATCTATATATCTATCTATCTATCTATCTATCTATCTATCTATCTATCTATCTATCTATCTATCTATCTATCTATCTATCTATCTATCTATCTATATTTTATATATGCTAGCTAGCTAGGTAGCCGCCTTCGACTTTTAGCTCTCCTGGCCGTTTGGAGCTTCACATATACCAAACATGGTATTACTTGACGTGAATTGATGACAACGGTAAATAACCAGTCTAAACATGATAGTCAGGACATGCGTGTCATTTAAGAACATGACTGCATGCCACGCTCATGATGCGCTCGTGGTCATTTCGCTAGCTTTACGCATACCAAGTTTGGTATTACGTGACGTGAATGGATGACGAAGGTAAGTGACTGGTGCAAACATAATAATTTTGACATGTGTATGATTTAAGAACATGACTACGTGCCACGCTCATGATACACTCGCAGACGTTTCACTAACTTCACATATGCCAAATATAGTATTACGTGACGTGAATGGATGACGGGTGCAGACAAAATAATCATTGAATGCGTAAAGAAAATGACTACATATCACGCTCATGATGCGCTCGCGTCCGTTTCTCTAGCTTCGCATATACTAAATTTGGTATTAAGGGACGTGAATGAACGACAAAGGTAAGTGACACGTTTACACATGATAATCATGATATGGTGTCACGTAAATAACGACTAGATGCTACGCTCATAGTGCGCTCGCAGCTGTTTTGTTAGCTTCACATATACCGAATTGGTATTACGTGACGTGAATAGACGACGAACAAATATTCCAGACGCAAACATGTTAATCATTACATCGAAGTCATGTACGGCCTAAATTACGTCCACCTCGTAACGTTGTGCTGATTTTAATATGGCAATCCAACCTTCCTCATTCGTGCATCGCGTATCATTGATTCCCACGGCACGTGTGATCTGACAATTTTTTTTGTTTGCTCATTCCCTATTTTTGCATTCAATGTGAAGCTACGAAATTTTCAACTCCGATCCCGACTCGGTGACAAATACAACTAATCGTAATGTGAGTCACACTTGCAAATCAAGGCAAGCCAGATCACTTTGCAATGCTTGCAGCACCCCTTCACACCACAAGGAAAAGTTGCAAAAACAAGGGGAAGCAAGCTTGAAAGAAAGTAACGCGTTGGGAAGGACCAGCCTTTCAACGCATAGTACTTCTGGGCTACGACGGCGGTAATTAGGGACAATTAAGAGACGTAATCGCACACGGGAAAAAGTCCAGTTGTTGTGAAATAAATTGTCAGCGGGGACATCTGACAGTTCAGGCTTTTTCTTCACCGCCATTTTTTCACTGATGCTTCGGAACACTGCAAGTGGTACGTTACGCAAGTTGTTGCTTTCCGAACTTCTCCGGAGAGTTCCTGGGCGTTTAAAGATAGCTTTTGTCTCTTCTATGCCGGAGAGAGAAAGAAAGAAACCCGGTATGGCGTAAACTTCCCATTCTGTGCCCCGTGAATGCCAGCTTTCGGTGTCTAACAATGTGCCGAGGTAATTTGTTAAGTTCTATCCGACTGCTCACTGGTTCTGAAAAATCGTTTTCACCCTGTGTTGCGCAGACTCTTCGTGTTTTGGCTGTGGCCCATTCGTCTTCCCCGCTGCCTCGGACCTGGCCAGCGTGGCGTCGTGCCTCGAAGTATTGTTAGTTTCTGTGTGCGCTATTGGAAGCGGGCGACATTCGCTACCTTTAGGAACATAAGAGTACTGAACGCTGGGCGAGTTGGTAAATCATCACTACAAAACTGCGCGAAAAATCGACAAGAAACAGAGAAGGCACACACACAAGCGCAGACTAGCAACTGACAGTTTATTGAAAGAAACACTTATATCGGGTGCACTTTAGGAACACTTGTGCACCCGACCAAACCAGCCTGTCCTGGACAGAGCACGAGCTCAACTCTGTTCGTGGAAGGATATGATTAATGGCTTATTTCGGTTTTCCTGCATATGAATACGAAGAAGCCTCCACAGTGTTGTTCATGCTAAAGTTGTTCGCCATTCGCCTGCCCTCAGGACTCGTATTAAAACGAAAACGTTTTCGAAGCGAATATGTGTGAACGCGTTGCTCGAGCACACAGGCGCTTCGCTCCAAACACGGCGCTGATACGTACACAACAAAGCGGTGCTCAAACTTTAAAAAGAATGAAAGGGCGCTTAAAGTGCACTTTGAATAGTTCAAGGTGATAGCCTAATATGACCCGGTTCACATCACCGCAAGAAGGTACGAGTAATATTAGCCCCTTCAAACTATGCTGCAGTGGTCATTGTAAATACGCTTGCGAATTGCTTACAACGCCATATTCCTCTCTGTTGAGAATCAGCGAGGTGTCTACTGTATACGCGTTCACAAGACAACACGTGAACTTGCGCAGCGGCTCTCTTTGTTGATGCTTTTGCTGCTGCAGCGTAACAAACCGGCTTTTCTGGACAGGTTAACATCCCTGCTTTTCTTTCTCTACTATTTTTATCTTGCTGCTGCTGCTGATTATTATTGTTATAAAGTATGTCTGAGTGATTTTAATATGAAGGACTACACCTTTTCTACTGCCAGTATATGCGCTAACACCTTTCATATATGACAATCCCTGGCTGTCTATAATAGGCACTTAGCCAGTCTAGTTTACACTAAGAAGTATGTAAGGAGAAGTATGTTCGCCTTTTTCTGAAAATGCATCTCAGGCCATGGTCCGAGCAATTTGTTGAAGAGGGGAGTCTGCCGTCAGAATTACTCTGATCGGCGCGTCATTTGCTGAAGCCAGACGATTTGTTAAAAGTGTTTGAGCACAGCAATTACCTTCCAGTTTACGTCTTTTAGTAATACGCTCTCTGAGTAAGCGCAAGTTGAGAAGCAGAAAATAACGACGGAGAAAGACGGAACACAACATGCGCCTGCACGTGCTAAAACAAGTGCGAAGAGTTAGTGTTCAGTGTAATCTCGATGCCGTCGGAAAACGATAAAGAAAGTGGGGTTCTTCATTTCTGGAAGCGAAATTCCACGACCAAAAAGCCACATCCCCGTTTTGATTAGTGCTAGGGTTGGGGGGGGGGGCAGCATTCTTAAGTTTCTTTTAAAACACTGTGAAATACCTTTGTCCACACATGAACAATAATAAAAGCTATTCGAGCACCAAAGTATAAAAAGAAAAGAGAGCGATAAATTCAGGCTTCCTCTCATAGGGGTGTATCTTACATTTTACCACACGGGAAAGGCACAGGATACAACGAGAAGTTATTTATATTTGAAAGCCGATGTAACCAATTCGCGCGACTTTTGCTCTTGAACAAAAATCAGCCATTAACTGCCGCTCTACCAGGCTAGCAATGTGTTCTGAACCCGAACCAGATTGACAATGCCTCGCATTGTGCGTGTTTGTTCCTTTCTTTCATCAGTTCAGTTGAACTCGACTTCTCCAAAGTA
Source organism: Rhipicephalus microplus (assembly GCF_043290135.1). NCBI lineage: Eukaryota > Metazoa > Arthropoda > Arachnida > Ixodida > Ixodidae > Rhipicephalus > Rhipicephalus microplus. Next base: position 203,547,440 of record NC_134705.1, read on the forward strand.
TTTGACTTGAAACAAGTGGTAAAGCTTTACCATTTTCTCGGCCTAACTAGAATAGCATCATATGCAGAACTTTGTACAGCAGCCGAACGTAAGTTCTGATTTAAATTAAATCAACGGCTACAAGTTGCGAAAGAAACTGTCACATAATCAGCTTGATGGAATCTAATTCGCGATCCATAAGTGGCAAAAGCAACGCCGTCACGTGTGCGCGTCTTACTGCGACACTACTATGGCGAGCGCGAACAAGCTGAGCCCTTCAGCAGCTGCGCATGAACCGCGAAAAGTGGCCAAATAATGCTGGAGTATAGAAGAAGTTTAGGCTTGACGCGTGACTCGTTTGCTGTGAAATCGTGCACAGGCGCGTGCGCCAAGACAGATAAGGTGGTGCAGCTGCCATCTGTAGCGATGCGCAGGCTTGAAACACTATAAAAAATTACAGACGTTACGCAGAACACTCATTTTGATATGTTAATAATGCGACGAATTCAGCTTACGGCTCAATGGTTTGTACACAACCATTTTAATTTAGCTAGTATTAGCTAATTTAGGTAGTATTTTAATATAGCTAGTTAAAAGCCCTCTTCTCGCAGGGACTCAGTGTCCGCGCGAATATAGCTTAACTTGGAGCTAGACCGAGTGATCATGTGCCAGCTGAGCGTTTCCTTGCTTGAGGTGTCCTACGAGAACTGAAGCCAGGACAGCAGATGAGGAGGTGTAGCACACGGGGCTCGATCACTCCGTCATGTTCTACTCTTGAAGGCGAAGCACAAGCACACTCCGCGTTGAATGTCATGGCTTTGATTAGGAATATTGAAAAAAAAACTCCAGGCCTGTGTGGAAAGCGCAACAAACTCACAGCGAAAGCTGGAATAACGGCCTTTCTAGAACAAATTCATTCATTCATTCATTCATTCATTCATTCATTCATTTGCATTATGAAGATCTGATACAATCGCAAGGGCCTACTCTCTGCAGCTTGAGGAGCTCTTGTCCCCCGTTTTCTATGGTGTAAGTTTTCTTGAGACTAATATGCACTTGGATCGGGGAAAAAGATAAAAGTAGCTTGCAATGTATACGCTGTAAGTAATAACTTTTGTGCTAATGGAAAACATCTGCTACGTCATTATTCCTTAGAGAAGCCCCTTTGCAAGACATTATGTGCACTTGTGTGAAGCGGTTGTCCATTACGATGAAGAATTTTGACTACGTCTAATGTATTGGGTTGAAAGAATTCAACAATCCAGTCGTTACGCAAGTGTTATTGCTTGATGCTTAGTTACAGAATTAGCAGTGTCTGACGTCTGATTGATATGTCACTCTTCTATTACGTTATAATAAATGTGTCAACACGGTTTCTTCATTTGTCACATAATACCTGTATGTCACCATCAAGCTGGCCTTTTTACGAAGTAGTTTCGAGTACCGGCACGGCTCTGTGATAGAACAGCTTTGTGAGCTGCTATGAAGAGAACCCGAATTCAAACTGCATTTCATCATGAATATTTTTTATTATCTGTGTGATAGCGGTTACGGACACCAGCAGCGGTGACGGAGGACAACTATGGCGTTGAAAACGGCCTTTATTGTGATCTCATAACGGCTTCCGCTGTAAAGTATTGATGCTAGAAAAAATTGTTAGTCGTCGTATTGCATTATGGTTCAAAAATTACGAAAAAAAAGCACAACAATATAGGAGGCCGTAGGTCAGATGTGCTTTGATGTAGATGAGGCTCAAGCGTTGTGCGGGCCTTTCGTTTTCATGAGACATCTTTTTCGATTGATTTAATTTCCAGGCTAGCCTCAGTGTCCTTACTTGAAAGCTGAAAGGTGAGAGACAGAGAGAGTGATGAAGAAAAAACATGATGCAGGAGAACCAGGCGTAGTACTTGAGCCTGGATGTGCTTTTTGCCTAACCTCCGCTTCATTTCTTTGCTTCGGATGAGGAAGACACCCCCGGAAGTCTTTTATTTGTTTCGAGTTAAGCCAAAAGTAAGCCCGTGCGTCCTCACTCGCAAAAAAGAACAAATATTTGCTCGAAGAAGTCTCAACAATTTTGAAGTCGCGCCAGTCTCATCATTCTTGGCTTAGCGAGAGTTTCTGGCATGCGCAAATGTTTGCCTTCTTGACTTGCGACAAATCTGACTGAATAAAAAAAAAGAGATGGCAAGTGCAAATTGATAAGATATTGGCTGGGTATTCTTTCGAAAGGACAAAGCAAAAAAAACGGCACGTTGTTGCCGCCGGCGAAACCACTGCGAAGAAAAGAGTCTCCAATGCACGCCTAGCTCAGCACAATGCCTGCTCTCATGCTTTCGAAATTAGGAACGCCAGCAAGTCTTTCTCCATTTCATCGGGAGCGCGAACAATAAGGCTGGTCATGTATTTTTTTGGTTCTTGTTGTTTTAAGCACAGTCATGTTCATCTTAGAGAGCCTTGAACGAAAGGTAAACGACAGCCCCCGTGAGGCTCGCCCATATTTGCTGAGGGGCTCTGACCTCGACGCCGTATAACTCGTTGCCGTGTACAAAGAGAACTTATAAAGAAGTCATGGGGAATATGCCGAACAGACTCCACGTACAATACACAAAGATGCAGGAACATCGTGTTTGACAAACTCCTCAGAGCTATATATTATTGCAGTGAACACAGGCCTGTTTCAGCGTAACTAGGCTTTCGTTTACTCTAAGCTATCCGTTTATTGACACAAACGCACTGTGAAGCGCGATGTTTTTCTAATTGCCAACAGTGCATGGTGGTAAACTTGCTAGCACAGATGAATAGCCTCAACGTTTCGCCTTTGCTTTGCTACCAGTCCGCCGTGTGAAACATTTGTATGTGCGCTCAAAGGTAATAGATATGTAGGGTTTAACGTCGCAAAACCACCATATGATTGTGAGAGACGCCGTTGTGGAGGGCTCCGGAAATTTTGGCCACCTGGGTTTTTTTTTTAGCGTGCACCGAAATCTGAGCACACGGGCCTACAACATTTCCACCCCTATTGGAAATGCAGCCACCAAAGCCGGGTTTCGATCCCGTGATCTAAGGGTCAGCAGCCGAGTACCTTAGCCACTAGACCACCGCGGCAGGGCTGCGCTCAAAGTTAAAGGTGTGTGTAACACATTTCCGCTACGTAAGCAATAAACTTTGTTGTTACTGTATGCTCTCTCTCTCTCTATCTCTCTCTCTCTCTCTGTGTGTGTGTGTGTGTGTGTGCGTGCGTGTGTGTGTGTGCGTGTGTGCGTGTGCGTGCGTGCGTGTGTGTGTGTGTGTGTGTGTGTGTGTGTGTGTGTGTGTGTGTGTGTGTGTGTGTGTGTGTGTGTGTGTGTGTGTGTGTGTGTGTGCGTTGTGAATTTATAGAGCTCCCACACGTTTCCAGGCTGGGTTTTCGAGAGCCGATAATAAAATATATAATCAAGAAACAACGCCAAGATAGCGTTTTATTTTTTTCTATTTGTTGGATCGTGCATTTTCCACTCGAAGCACAAAGCGAGGTGATTGTGATCGCTGTGTGGAACCAAGGTAGTCTCCATTGCTTTCACGTGTATTTTTTACGTATTTTAAAGTATGTAATAGGTACTGTAACATCTCTGTAACAGAGACACGTTTCGTCTGTGCTTCCGGCGCAACTTGATGCTCCATCACAAGTTGAGCTAGATATTGATGTAGTTTTTATTCAAGTAATGCAGCTAGGGGGGCTGGTTGTTACGACTTAATGGCTGGTTGAGCTCCCAAGAACTGACGGAAGGGCAGGTAGAAAAAAAGTCTCACTTATTGTTTAATGCTGCCAAACCAAATAGTTTTATGATGCTACACCCGCTATGTAGTTAATAACAGCATTGTAGTTAATAATGGTTTTTATTGGATTATCGTGGGGCAAGACCCTCGAATGGTTATGTACACGACTGCAGCATGAATCTCTGGATTAAATTACACCCCCTGAGGTTACCTAACGTGACCCTAAACAGGGTCGGTGCCAAGATTATTTCACCTAGGGGAGGGGGCTGGTGGTTACCATGAATTGTGGGTTCCTTCAAAAAAGGCAGCCCCCCTTCCCCTCCCTGGTGCTGCTCGTGTGCCCAAATCTAAGCGCATGTGGTTGATTTCGCACTTCCCTACAGCTGAAACGCGGCTTTCATGACAGGGAATCGAACCGATGCCCTGGAGATTGTCAGCGCAGCAGCTTACTGACTGAGCTGCTATGGTGAGTAAGCTGTTACATTTGGAAATGTGGGGTAGAGCTATGAGCTACTATGTGGCAGATCGAGGAAAAATCTTGTTGCCGGAGTGGAATGGCAAGCTTCTTTGATGATTTCAGATCAAAATAAATGCGAAGAGGCCACATAATCAAATCAAACATTAGAAGAATCAGAAAAAGAAAAAATATCAGCAGTGACCGGAAAAAAAGTAGTCATCGGTATTCATATCAGTCGCAATAAAAATGCAAGGAATGAAAATTAGTATTCACGAAAGAGGGAGAACCCTTTCATAGTGAAATGAATAGCACGTAACTTCCATCAGCAGTGTTGTTGGGTAGATGAAGATTTCCGAAGCTCAAAAAATGGCATTCCGGAAGCACCACAATGACTATGAAGGTTGACGGCACATCGGAAATGCATAGAGATCATAATTGAAACACGGGTTTTATTACGTATATAATGAGCAGCCACTGATAACCCCGGAGGGGCTCTTTAGTTCATCGTAATTTCGCCCATCTTTTCCTAACAGACACTCTACACAGAATTGCTCAAGCGTTATATACCAACACAGTTACTGTAGTCGCTAGCTTTATTACCTAAGGTCAAAGGAAGGCTGCTATTACCATTTGGCCCCTAATCATCAACGAATATCTAAAGACATGAACTCGTCTAAAATTTTCGGGAAGAGTATCGTTTTACTTTTGCGTAACCACTGTTATGAATCTCACCCTACTTTCGTTTTTCACCTATTCTCTTGCCTTTTGGTGTTTTACAACATTGTGTGTGAGCTTGTGAGAGGATTGCAGTCGTTCTATAAAGGTTTTGACGTAATTCACATCGCGAGGAATAGACCCACGCAATTTTCATTGCGCTTCTGCGTAATTAAAAAATTGAAGACAATTATGAAAATGTCATGCCAAATAGTGTGCTTCTCGGCAAAATACGCACATTTACTGCATTCGCTTTTCATTATCTCTCTTTTTTACAGTCGCCAAAGCAAAAAAAAAGAGAAAGGGCGAAAACGTTATGTACCTTTACTCAGGATAATGATTTCGCTAATTGAGTAGAACCATCGTAGGAACAAAAATGCCCTCTGTTTTCCAATTACTACGAGTTTATCGCATTAGCGTCGAGCAGTATGAATTTAGAGAGAACCATTGCCGTTCCAAAGAAACATTAGATAGTTATTTCCAGATACGTTTGTTTTTAACGAGAATGTGTTAACAAGAATATCTGGCCGGGAGCACTGAACCGCAGACAGGCTTTGGTAACCTATAGCGGGTTAGGTGCAGCGCTGCCAAACTTGACGACGTGAGTTTGATCCCCTCCCTTGGCACCCTATCATCGATGGGTTTGAAATATACGAACACCTTTTTACTTACATATAAATAACCCCGCCGTGGTGGTCTAGTGGCTAAAGTACTCGGCTGCTTATGCGCATGTCGAGGGATCAAATCCCGGCTGCAGCAGCTGCATTTTCGATTCAGGCGAAAATGCTGTAGGCCTGTGTGCTCAGATTTGAGCGCACGTTAAAGAACCTCAGGTGGTCGAAATTTCAGGAGTCGTTCACTAGGGCGTCTCTCATAATCATATGGTGGTTTTGGAACGTTGAACCCCACATATCAATCAATTATATTTAAATAGGCTAAGTGCGAACTTTCATGATCTTACTATCGTCCGTACCACGTTATTGGTGAGGTCCATCAATAAAGGTGCGCTCAGGTGACGCAGGGCACGCGATAGTTAGAAGGTTGCGTCACTAAGGCGCTCGGCATGTACCATGCCTATCATTGGTACAGACAGGTACAAGCAATCGTCACTATAGCACCATGCAGCACCTCAAGGTCGCCGCTGGGTGGGCTTTGAAAAGAGCCATAACACAAGCTTTAAGTAACCAAAGTAATCATTTCATTTGATATTGTCGCCAAATTCATGACCAAAGAGAACAGAAATGGCATTATGAGTAGAGTGTTCAGTACTGATAAATAAATAATAATCATTTTAATAAGCCAAAAATAAGAAATAAGATAATATTTTTGTATGAAATGATTCTCAAGCCAGAGATAAATTGCATTTAAAAAAGGAAATAATAAATTCGGTGCGCCTGCATATAGTTATCATAGAAAAACAGCGCCATTCTCAAATCTTGAGCATGATTAGCACATTCAAGCCAGCAAGTCAACCTAAACAATAAATGTTGAAACAGATTTTTCATAAAGCTGCTCACCAATCTTGATTATTACAGTTTATATAAGTCAAGTAGTAGTAGTAGTACAAAACTTTATTATATACATAATCCAGACAGGCTTGAACTCCAGTGCCCCGAAGAATATACGGGGTGGAGAGCGAAGTCTATCCGGCAGGGTGGTGCCCCTATTCCAGGGCCCCACTGGCACGAGCCATCCGTTCAGCTCTTTATATCAGTCGCAGCTGATCCACTAGGGCTGGGCTAGACAGCAGCACCTCCCATTCCTCCCACGTGCCAGTGGTGTCGTGCTCTTCGTCGTGCTCTGCACGCTCCCACGTGATGTGAAAGAGTGTTGGGGTGGCTCCACACCACGGGCACATATCTCTGTACGCCGTGGGGTAGATCAGGTGAAGAGTGTGCAGATTTATGTAAGTGTTAGTCTGTATTTTTCTTAGCGCTGTTGCCTCTGCAGCGCTGAGCTTGCTGTGAGGACGTGGATACAGCTGCCTATTTTCTCTGTCAAGATAACTTTAAAATAGTGAAATCTAGTTAAATATGAACACTCTAGCTTTATTTTGTGTTCGATCTCAGTTTTAGGGGCGAAGCTACTTGAGGTGTGGGTCTGTCCATACCTTGTATTAATGTGGTAGTATGCAGCCACTGGTGGCACATACCCGCTCTAGGAAGGGTCTGTGCCACAGGGCATGCGAGATAGGAGATGGCGGTACTTGGGGTGTTCACTAGATGGACGCATGGATGGACAGACTAGTAGACAGACGCACGGATGGATAGACGCACGGACGTACGGACGGATCGACGCATGAACAGACAAGCAGACAGATGGACAGACGGACTCACGGACGGACGCCTGGATGGACGGACGGATGGTCGCGTGGACAGACGGAAGCAAGAGGAAACGAACTCATCATTCACTCCATGGATATGCTGTGATTTTTTCACACGTTAACACAATAACGGGCACTGTGCACGAAGTTTATTCGCAGAAACTTGCGCATAACCTCAGCACAGGTGGCGGACAGGATGATCAGCGTGCTCGCACCACATTTGCCAACATGCACGCGACTTTGTTTTTTATTGGTCTCAATATGCCCTGTGACATAAGGGGCATACTATAAGTTACATACAAAGATAAAGTTCAGTTTCCTGTAAAGCGGTCAGGATGCGAAAGACCGTGCGTCCAGAAGGCTAAGTCTACTGGTCGACTAGAGTGGTAGTCAAGGCCCCCTGCGTAGTGGATGCGAGCCTCGTGAAGGCTCGTCACCAATCCGTATTTGCAAGTGTGCCAATCCATGCCCACGGGTACCTCAATGCGTAAAAGTGTGCTGACAAGCGGAAAACACGCGGGTGCATTGGCTAAAATGACGAAAAAAACGAAAGGCAATATATTTAGGTGAAAACTTTTTTGACGCGTCTGTTCTTTCTGTTCATCCATCCCGGCCAAGATCTGCCTGTCCAGTCTTGCTACAGACTTATAATTATCAGTGATTTCCTTTCGGAAACTTGAACATCCTGGTAAATTTTGTTCTCTGTTCTGACATCGCTGCCCAGAAGAACATAATAGTAACAACAGTAAAGACTAATCATTAATTAGTTATGTACACAGTGCCTATATTCAGCGACAAAAATTTTTTTGTGGTTTGCGCGGCAACCAGCTGGCACGACGATCTTTCACAGGAGAAATGCAAGCGCACCGAGAAGCGATTTGATGGCAAACGATTCTGAGAAACACCCCAAGATTGTGGATTAACCCGATGCCAAGCGCTATACCGAGTGCTATATATGCACAAACATAGACATGGCTTAGTCAGTCGAACGGCCACAGGCTTTCTCCTAACACGCTTCGGAATTTGGCAAGTGTCCTTGAATTTTATATGAGCAAATAATCAAGAAAATTGGCTCCTTCTTGCACCAAGTCAGAAGTTTAAAAGTGGCGATTTACTGCGTGAGATGTGGTCACATAGTTTCTTTTTTGGCACGAAGAAGCCACCAAAGGCAACCCTGAAGCACACGTTCCCGCGTTCATGCTAAGCATACCCATGATTGTACGTTCATTTAAGCTGAAATTCCCAGACAAAGAAAAGGGGCTGTCACAATTCCTCTTTCACATTGTTTTGTCGAGGTTTGTGTATTTGTAGAGACTTTTCCTAACTTATGCGAGACGGAATCACCTGATAATTTTAAATTTTGTCACGTGTACGGCTGCCCGAAGAACCCCTCAGGGGACATATTCTCGCATGCCATGGAAATGGCCAACACCTACAGAGAGGCTCTTGTTACTGCTCAAGCTGAATTCTGTCTTGAGCATCATTTCTGCAACTACTTGAATTGTTGAATGAAGGATGAAGATATCTATTGGGCAAATGTGTAGATAACACAGAAAATTTATATGTTGTCACTTTGGTTTTTTGCAACATTCCGCCTCTGTTTTGGCGAACGTTTTCACTCGTATATCTTGATGTTGCAGCATTAATAGTTGAATCAATATTATGTGCATCTCTGGGAGTTGATAACACAGTAATAAACCCCAACTTTTTCTTCTCGTGAAGTCGTGCAAGTCATGTTTCAAATCGTATCAGTACTAAATCAAGTGCGCATGTTCTATTCATCACAAGCCAAGTGAATGCAATGAGCACTCTGATGTCCATAAATATCCAACAAAGTAAATTTCGAAACATTATTTTCCAGGTTACTCTGACACTTCCAATACAACACAACACGTATTGGGTTCCGCGGGAGTTTGGCATTCAGAGCGAATGCTTAGCGTCTCATTCATGCACCTGACTGTACCATATCTTTCAGCACACCCTCTGTCGAATGTAGCCTGCCCTGCGTAGGTGGGCGCAGCTTTCTCCACTAGGGAAAGGGAGGGGGAGAAGGAGATGTTTTATTTCATTGCCACGCCCCTTGCCTTTAGGCCAGTTCGAAAGAACAGGAGGTCCTCTGCGTAGGCAAAAAATGAAAATAGACCGCACTTCTCACAAAGACGTGTCATCGGTACACTGATTGAAGAATGGTGAAAAATGCTGCCCACGTCGACGAAAAACTAGAAAATGGTACACACTATGCTGTCCGCTTCTTTGTTTTCGTCTACGTGGGTTGCGTCCTTCACCTTTCTTTAGAGAGAGCCAACTAGCCCAGCATCACGTTCTAGTAAGGTACGCCACTTGTGCGGGTAAAGGCGTGATTAAAAGGTTCCTCGGATGCAACATCAGCAGCTCTTGATTGTCACTACCGTAAAAAAACAACTAGCGTGCTCATACGCCAGTGAATGGGAAAAAATGAATGGCTGAAGGGCACACCCATTGTAAGATTCGTTGTAAGACTCTCTCTCCAGTTGTGCGCATGCCTATGTTTCGCATACGCGTGGGGAAACTTACCACCCGTCTCTCTTACGGGCTTTATACAAAGCTCTCTCTGTCGTCACGCTGGCTGCTGGCAGGAGATGCTCTCTGTCGACCCGGCTGGTCTATCAGCGTGGACGCAGCACCGAGCACAACTCATTGGAACCAACGCGGCCAATCAGCCTGACACTCCAAAAGGACGCACAGCTGGGCAAGGACACGGGAAAGCAGCGATTCTGCTTGAGTCACTTCTCTCCTCCGTACTCTCTTTCGCCCTTTCGCCATCAACAGCCTCGAGGACGACCCTGTCTCTTATTTTCCAGCTTACTCGCTATTTATTGAAGACCTCATAAACGTTCACACTCGTGCAGTTACTCTCCCTTCCTTCCATTTGCACCAGCAGTGGTACAAGCTCTCATTCTTGTTTTACGGCTCCTCTGGGCACATTCACACCCCGTCGTGTCACTGGTTAACCTCATGTTCTTTTTAGCGTCAGCCCAACTTTAACCTTCCCTTCAACACCTTAACGCCTGCAAGTTTCTTTACCTATTCGGTGCCTCAGCGTCAAACTGCTGATCGATGAGTGAGCTGCAGCAACTCCGCTCGACGCTCGATTCTCACCTCCCTGTCCTCTTTGAGACAGTAGTTTCTATAAGGACATCGGTATGGCTGGAACAGTGGCATTAGTGCATTAAGCACTCGTGCTGCTTTTTTTCTATTTGAAACATGCTTTGGAGACGAAGATTTTTGTTATTTATTTCTCTCTATCTCTTATCTTTATTTATTTATTTATTTCTACAGCACAGGAATGTGTCAACGAGTGCTGCTACTTAAATAGATGCCAGGGCGCCGAAGCTTCCAACGCTTTTTGATTAAGCTAACGAAGCTTCTTCATGTCGCATTGATTAGGCTGATGTCGGCGATATAACGCGTGTGTCTACTTTACGTCGGAGTATACATGCGGTGCCCGGTAAGCCCGCTTCCAACGCAAGACTACATTGTTGGACAGTAACGTCAATTCAGTCCGCAACATTTATATAAATTTCAAACATTGTGCGATAAGTGATGAAAAAAACATAATCAGCTTTATGTGATCACGTGATCACATGACGTATCATTACATCACGGGTCACCTAAATATGTGACCTCATCGTGACGTCATTTTGATGACACGTTACGTGAGGCCTCGTGGTCAAGTCATCACATGATATTGTCGGTTTGTCAATGGTGTTTTGATTCCGCAGGCAGGGCGAAATTACATATGCTGCACAAAATGTACGTGCAACGGGGGGGTACAGTACATATTATTGAGAAAATAAGGGGGTTTTCGCCTTTTAGTTTTTAGGGAATCGCATAAGAGACCATGTCACGTTGGTTATCTGCTATGTACACATATCAACTGTCAATTTTTAGAAGCACTAAACACAAGAGTTTCTTTATTCAAATAGTTTGGCTTGCTTTGATTTTTTTCCTAATGCAGGTATATTATACAACTAGAAAAATCACAGCATATCCACGGAGTGAATGATGATGACTAGGGTGAAGCTTCGAAGGGTTTTTATTGGAAAACCATGAATCATCTGCTGGCTGCGTCTGTCTGTCTGTCTGTCTGTCTGTCTGTCTGTCTGTCTGTCTGTCTGTCCGTCCATCCGTCTGCCCGTCCTCCCTTCGTCCCTCTGTCTGTCTGTCTGTCTGTCTGTCTGTCTGTCTGTCTGTCTGTCTGTCTGTCTGTCTGTCTGTCTGTCTGTCTGTCTGTCTGTCTGTCTGTCTGTCTGTCTGTCCGTGTGTGTAACGTCTATCGTCTTTCTTTCTTTCTTTCTTTCTTTCTTTCTTTCTTTCTGTCTGTCTGTCTGTCTGTCTGTCCATCCTTCTGTCCGTCTGTTCATCTGTCTGTATCTGCGTCCAACCGTCTATCCGTCCGTTCATCTAGTGAACACTACAAGTACTGCCATCTTGCATCTTTTCATCATATATTCATCATATATAACTACGGCCATCCAGCGGACATTCCAAAGACTAAAACTAGAGGTGGCTACTACATACAGGACACGCACGACTCACGCCTTAAGGAGCTTCGCCGCTGAAAAATAGACTTCACTGTGAGAAGCCTTTTTTGCCCTTAATGCTCCTATATATCTATGCTTTGCTAAAAAATTCCCCTGTAGAGCGTGCTTTGCCTTCAAAATTGTATTGCTAAGGTGAAACAAACCCAACAAACGAAAAGATTTTTTTTGTGTGTGTTTAAACAAATATACTTTTCAGTGGCAGCGTAACAAATTTAGAGAGCTCCATCTAATCTCTGTTTTTGTGACAGATAACTTGTCGCCTTGTGATTCGGGTGCGTCAACATGTCGCCTCTACGTGTTCTCAGTCCGCTGTTCAATGAGCTTCAAGGTTATGAGAATCCCCATGGTATTGAAGGCGAAAGCATTTAGCGACTAATTGAGCGGCTTCCTTGAGGGACACACGGCAAGCGCAAAATGTGGTAAGCAAAACCACGCGGCCCTTTTCGTTTGAGCGGAGTGCACATAGATAATGTCTAGTAATGACGTCATACGATTATGTTAGGTGATAACGTCGTCACGTGACATCATCACTTGGTCAAGCGTGTGCCGAAATGGAGGTTGAGCAGAGAAACGTGAGGCGCCAGAAAATTCCGGCAAGGGGCGGTGGTGGGGGGTGTTGGAAAACATAAATTTGTGAAGTAAAACGTTTCGCGAGATGGTGCTGGTTCATGATACACAGAGGGGCACGAAAATACCGCACACAAGGAAAACTTTTTCGACTCGATAGGTTTCATATGAGTTCACGGTGGTCTAAATATGTCCTTCTTAGCAGGGGCCAAAAAAAATCTGCCTGGAGCAGCTTTTTCTTGGCCATAGTGTAAAAAATGTGAAATAGAAATAAAGAATGAATGAATTAATGAAAATATTTCAGTTGTTAATAGCGCGTCGTCTGTTCCTTGTTTTCATGATGTGCCGTATTTTTGCGCACCTCTCAGCATCATGAACATAATTCCGCTTGTCTAACCATTGGCTCTAGGCAACCCCACATTTACGAACTTTTCCTCACAGGCTTTTATTTTAACCAGACTCCTGGCTGTTTAATGCGTTACCATGAGTGAAACGGACTTTCAGCCTCACGTGTTGCGAAGGCGTTACATGCTTCAGATATCATACAGTTATAGTTTACCGTTAGCATGATAGTGGAGGCTAAGGGAATGGCGTTACCGTGGAGCAAACGTTCGTTGCGGAAGGCGTCTTATAATTTAGCAGAATAGCGTTTACGTGATTTACGTGCCCTAGCTGGGATGGTGGCGCCACCTATCAGAGGAACGAGAAGTAAGAACAGTCAAAAGGACAAGAAAACGAGAATGTCTGCCTGTGTCACTGTGTGAAGCATTGTTACAAGGTTACTTTAATAACAATAAAAGTAAATAAGTATGAACCACGCAACAAACGAAAAACATTTGCGTTGCCGATTTGTTTACATCGATCTTGTAGTTAGGCCTGGGCACATTTGAATTGGGAAGCTACCAGAAAACTACGCCAACTTATCCGTAATACTCGGTCGTCGAAGCTAACTGAAGGCAAGCAAAGCCACTTTAACCAGTCATTTGCTGCGAACAATGTAAATCTCTCAACAACCACGCCAAAATCACTTCAAAGTCACCATGTTTTACGTACGCTACGAACACCCAAGGTAACACGGTAACGTTAAATCTAAAAAATAGCGCGGTTACGGTAAGCGGTACGGGGTAACAAACGTATCGGCGGGTGCTCACTTCGATCCCGCTATCATGGTACGCCCGGTATCCCGGTAAGCCTGGTATACTGGTTAACTGTCTATTATTTTCCCCGAATCTTCCTCCTGTCTAAACTACTCTATCTGTCAATATGTCAAACCCTTAGATACCTCATCAAACGCCAAAATTCCGTCACCGTCTTGAGGCATCGGCGTTTGTACAAGTGATGCCAAATATCATCACTCGATGACGTAAGAGATCATCAAAAGCTTAAAATTTCACAGTGTGCGTGATTGGGCCAGTTGTTGCAACTGGTTGGTTATCAATATGTGTGGAAAACAGGTATCTGCGCAGAACAACAAAACATAGACAGAAACAGCGCACACGTAATAAAGGTCATAAACTATAGATTATCAAGAACCTATCAGATCAGCGCACATGGAATATCTAATTTCGCAGCTGTGAAGCGAAATTGAGATTGCGCTAACATTAAAGACTCATCATGCTGTTTAACGTGGAAGGATTTGCTATTCTCGCGTTCGCGTTGCTTGTTATAGCGCCTCATGACCACACAGGGCAAAGTCTTTCACATTCAACAGCACCTCACCTGTGTTTCTTAATTTTTGTCCTCTCGTGTGCGTTGTATCAACCAAGATTGACACCTGCCAACTCACTCATGCTCACATTCTAGTGCTCATGGGTTCCTGGTGTATCGTAGCGCCTTGAATTGAAGATTGGGAACAGCAGGGTTGCTTACGTAGAATTAGTCTGTGTGGAGTGGATGGAAGATTGCAGTCATCGTGAACCGGCACGCACTTTCTTCATCCGCCTCTTCACCGTCTGCTTCACTCCCAGAACACGTGCGCCCATTTGTCTAGAATAAAATGCAGTAACTGCGAAAGAACGAGTACAAAAAGATGGAGAGAGAAATAAAAAGAAAAGAAATATAGAAAATTATAGAGAAAAAACTGTACAAAGAAGTATAAGCGAAAACCAATTGAAAAAGCAGATAGTAAAAAAAAGAAAGAAAAAAGAAAGAAAGGGTGACAATCAAAAAAGAGAGAAAGAAAAACAAATAAAAAATAGATGAAATTGAAAATAAACAAAAAGTAAAGAGAATAATAAAGGGAAACGAGAGAGGCTGTCCAGCTCCCCACTTCCTGCAGACTTACCACTCAGTTGCTTTAATTTTCGTGTTGGTTATTAAGCGGGAAAAATAGATGTAATCAATGGGCCACAGATGTGAAGATTGCAGTCCGGAGGAGCAAGCAGTGCAAAGGAAGTACACAATTCGGTCAACGTACAAAGTTGTGGACGAACTCAAGAAATATATGCAAGCTGTAAACGCGATTTTTTTTTCGCAGTTACAACTATCAACTTAAAACTAACATCGCTTAAGCTGACGTCCACTACTTTAACACAACTGCTTTATCTTTAAAATTGAGGTTCTATTCTGTGTTTAATACCAACCCTTTAAATGTGTTGCACAATGCGGGCATAGAAAAAGCAAACCACTTATGTGTATTAATTCTTGTTTCTTGTCACCTTGTTAGTGTAATCAGTCTCTATAATTTCGTGCTGTCTGTGTATACAAAAATCTCGTAGCTCATAACATTGTGTTGGCTGCGCTTAGCTCCCCAACTCGTACAATACTCTTTCCCTATGCCTTCTGGACCTAGCCTGAACAATAAATAAAGTGTACAGAGCAAGCACTTCTGCTTCCACTCTTGCTAGAAGCTTCTGCCATAGTCGATTTCAAGAGCATCCAGTGAGCTGTTGCACTTCGTACAACAGCGTTTATATCTGGTGAAGACGAGTGTTCCGGCAGCTCTCATGTGTGCCTCTTAAGACTTCCCGCTTCCTACTGCTAATCCTCGGCTACCATCTTATAGTTAATGGGATTCTAACGCAGTGTCCGGAGCTAAATTAACGTTTTTAGTTCTGTATTTAATGTTTGTGTAAGCGACCTAAAATTGTCAAAAATACGGTGGGTCAAAACATTTGTGCAGTCTTACGCGAGCGTACTTCGCCCTCATTGCAATTTCTAAGCTTTTGGCGTGTTTGACAGCCTGTTCAAGAATGCGAACCTCAACCTCTCGTTACCGGCATCTTTCTTGCGTATAGTTTCTCTCTCTCTCTAATGACAAATGTGTTGTCTCACTGCGTGCGTAGATATTAACACTTACTTTGTCACAAATGCATAAAAAAACTTAAAGATGTTCAGAATGCGTATCTATTTCACCTATTTAGGCAGTAGCTCTGGACCAAACGTCTTTATCGAGGAAGAGATATACTCGCAACATTGCATTGAGAAAAAAAATGATCATTTATGCCATTTTTAGCACAAAAGCCAATTGCTGCAGCCGTAAATTAAGAATGATGACCAGAAGAAAATGCACTTTCATGCATGTTTTAACACATTGCCATTTATAGGTATCCCTTGTAATGGAGGTGTGTTTTAAACCGAGCCAAATTCGTCGCCTCTATTCTTCTTGTCTACCTACATTCCCT
This sequence comes from Rhipicephalus microplus, assembly GCF_043290135.1. Classification (NCBI taxonomy): domain Eukaryota; kingdom Metazoa; phylum Arthropoda; class Arachnida; order Ixodida; family Ixodidae; genus Rhipicephalus; species Rhipicephalus microplus. The sequence continues at coordinate 203,563,442 of NC_134705.1, forward strand.
CGCTGGCAAAGAATCGTACGGTACTCCACCTCTTCAAGCGCCAAGCCGTCGCTTTTTTGCATTGATTTTCTTTCTTTGTATTTGCTCTGGTAATCTGCTTTCAAATTTTTGTAGGGTTTGCTCGCAGCGACGTGGCTCGAAATGGTGCTTACAATATCGCTCGCCAACATTCGCGAGTCGATGATATGCGACTCCATTCTCCGCTGCCGCCTGCTGCGCGTTTATTCTATAGCCGGCGTATATTATACGGAACGGGCAACCAGTGACACTTTTGGTGCGTAGGCTTCCTCACTGTAATGGCTTCAGAGCCTCGGCTGCCGCTGTCTGCGTAGCATTGCCTGCCTCCGTAATGTGTCAGTGAAAGCGTTTTTCGGTCGCTTGTTTCTTTTTTTAAAAAAGGCGATGAAAAGAAATGACTTTCGCTGATACTCATCGCCTGTTCCGGTGTGTGGTGCCTGCATCGAAGGAGATACGTTGTGCCAGAGATGGCCTGGTATGGTTCCCGCCTACTCCGCGTCTTTCAATCTACTCGCTCCACGGGAGTATCCGGCTCAGTTACATACTGACACTTGGTCGCACTTTTGTGTAAAATTCTCATCGTGCTGTTGTACGTAAACTTACAGCAAAAAGATTGGAGTTATGACTGTCATGGGGAAAACGTATAGCGGCATTTCCTTAACTGCTCGTCTACACCCCCATTTAGCAGAACGGTTGCCCGTTGACGCTCTGTCAGTGTTGGGAAAACACTGCATGGAAACGCCTCAACACGCTGGTTTGCTCAACGGAAGTTCAGAAAACCTGCAACCCTGGGGGAAAAAATCTAGCAGTGACTTAGCTTGGCTATACCAGGATATACGTAGCGTGAGCAAAGTGGATGCCGCTAAACTTAACGTGTCACGCATGGCAGTAATTACCGACGTCAAGTTTTTCATGTGCCGCAGTCTTTCACAGATGTCACATACATTTCCAAACGGATTGTTTACGAAGTTCGTCTCGAAGGTCCGAGTCGCACAGGCGCTTTCGCCAAGTTTCACGCACATATTTATTGAGAATAGTGACGTCATCGACGCGGCGTCTTCTCGGGCACGTCGCTCAGCCTCCCTACGACACCCCTTTGTTAGAAGTTCCATTTCTTGCTTCGGTGTCTCTGCAGCACATTCAGTCTTCTTCTGTTCATTCTTCCTACCCTGGGCAGCTAACTGTCAGGCAGGTACTTCTGGATACGAAAGCTTCTCTACTCTTCTGCGCCACTCAGCAGCAATTTCGCTTTCTTTTTACATGGTTTCACCGAACTGGCGAAAACCCCGCTATGTGAATATAATGCTGCGGCCGACGCGACCCAAAAATTGCCCCCTCCTTCCTGAAGAGAATCGTGAGGAAATACATTCGCATTTATTTCGCCGAGAGGACACGGCGTAGTATTTTACTGACATAAATTATTGACAATACGAGGACTCGTACCGTAACCATTCAGTTGCACAATCATCAGCCAGCGAACAGTCGAGAGTGAGGCACGTGCTCCACTCCATTTATATATACGTACGAGCAAGTGAACGGGAGAGTGAGGCACTGGGAGGAGAGAGAGTGAACGACGAGAAAAGGAGCAGCAAAGCAATGCACCTACCCTTTCCTAAACTCTCTCTACTCATACGGGAGCACCGCCAAGCTTCTGCGCTGGGGTGAGGATAGGCGCACGTGGCCACAGCTGTTGCTGTGAAAAAGGAAGTTAGAGCGGAGAGATAACACCTGCCTACGCGCAGACGCCGCCGGACGCCTGACACAGCCTTATTAAGAAACGCATTTGCATCTATAAGAGAAAAACAGCGTGGCTTGAGGTGCACGAGCCACGGGGTACGATCAGAATGCGTCTGCTGTGGCAATGACGTCATTCCTCTTGAGTGCGCAGAACGCATTCTCTGCTCCTTGCTCATGCGCAGCATGGCTCTTGGACGTGCACGCGAAATTGCTTTATGAATGAATGAATGAACAGAATTTATTTCTGGAGAGAATACAGAAAAACGAAGCGAAGCTAAAGGCCATTCGGCCTGACGTGGCTTCGCTCCCCCAGTGTAGCTAACGCTACAAAAACACCAGGCCTGCGCGATACATGCTGCACAGCCACAGCGAAAGGTGGAAGGGTGGCTTTCAAGACCTTTTTTAGGTGCGAATGCACTTTATAAGCGACCCTAAATCCACCGTCCATGGTGCGCCTCCTCCTCTCCCCTAGCAATAGCACGAGGAGCGGAGAGGAGCGTCTGTAGCAACGGCGCAGCCACGTCAGACACCACGTGATGGCGCTCGTTCCGCCCTCCACTCCGTGGCTGCGCGGCGCAACCACGACTTGCTCGAGATTGGCAAGTCGTCACTGGTATGGATTCATTGCAGGCATCAACCTCGACTGTGATACCTCCAGCAACGAGTACAACGCAATCGAATGCGAGCATTGCACGCGTCGTTGAAGATGTTGCACCGGTTGAAGACAAGGCAGCGCGGCGAAGGGCCCGTGATGCCGACCGCAAGCGGGTGAAGTGGGCCGTGGACATAAACATTATTATAGTGCGAATTTACTCTCACATATACGCGTAAACTCACCAAGATTTCCCGAGAGGGTCTAATGGTTCCTGGGAACCACAATGTGATCACACGGGGGAGTTTACGTTAACTCACTGGCGAATACCAACGGATTTTATCTTTACTCCCCCTTATAGCATCACCCCGTGCATTCGCACTTAACCATGTTCACCCTCGAGAAAATGCTTGGGAGTTTTTAAACTCTCTTGGTGCAACTATTACAAGTACACCTGCAAAGTGCCCACTATGCCACATAATATAAATTTTGTGATGTAGGGAAGTACCTACTATTCCATTATTTTCAGTGTGTGAAACGTGTGAAGAGGCGAGACGTCCGCTACACATCATGTATGCTTTGTTGATGCGATGGCTGATAGCGATTAAGAATTACGGCTGAGTTTTTGGTAATGGGCTAGAATGACTCACTAATAATTTACACGTTATCATTATATATCTCGCGGTCTATTTTTCATCGTATTTCATCTTGTTTTTTTGTGTATAGGTTTATGCAAGCATGTTTTGCCACATAAAAAGCCTTGTTGAAGTGCAAATGAACTGAGTTCAAAAGTCAGTGCTCGTCTGTGTTCTGTGTGTCACCTTGGTGTTCATCTAAATCGTGCTGAAGCCTATGCGAGTCTACTAATTACACCATTCGCATTGTTCAAACTGCCTATTTTACGCTTCTCGCGCGCTATATTACACATGTGCGTTGCGAAAACGTCATTCCTTGCCCGACATGACGCTTGTATAGAGCTTTTTAGGGGTGAAGCTCTTAGCCCTTGGGTCATTCCCTCCTCTGTAGTACTAGTAGCAGTATGTAGCAGCAGTATGTCCGTCCGTCTATGGTTCTGTCAGTCTGTGCGTCCGTCCATGCTACTGTCTGTCAGTCCGTGGGTCCGGAGAGACAGAAGCACGGACGTACGAATGCATGGATGGACGTATAGAAGCACAGACGGACGGATAGACACATTGACGAACGCACGCTTCACCCCACTCATCATCATTTACTCCATGATTATGTTGTGTTCTTTTTTTCTTTATTCTCAGGCAATTCAAACCCCGGCGTAGCTTTGTGGTAGAATGCATCACAGCAACGTGTGAACTCGGGTTATATTTTCATTTATACCTAGATATTTTTTCTCACTTCGCGCGATAGCGGTTTCGGGCACAGAGGATGGCGGCAGAAGACTACGCCAACAAAATTCGCAGTTGTTGAGATTTCATAGCATCTTTCACTGTGAAAAGCAACACTTATCCGAATGCACGCGGTGGTATGTGGGACATTCCTTAAAGGGCTACGTTCCGCCTGGTGAGTCATGCGTCTCCAGCCTATCACCAGGCAAACATGTCTTCTGCGTGACTAATATATCAATAGCGTTAAAGAGCTCCTTTCACAAAACTTCGTGGGCGCCGTTGTTCAGTGTAAGCAAAACATCAGCTTTATTTTCGATGCAAAGGGAAATATATGAAAATAAAGAAAAACCCCCTATACCTTGCGCGCAGTTTTTTTTTTTTCAAGATTTGCATAGCTTGTGTAAAAATAACTCCAAAGATGAGTTCACTGAATGCGTATTCGATGATGTTTATGAAATGCTTCTTGAGTAAAGCATTTCATTCAATCATGTTGGGCATTTTTAAAATTCTTAGTGACTCTACCGCCACAGCCTTGATTTTCAGTAAGGAGTTTGGACACTTCCAACCAGCCCCACCCCCACCTTTGTCTAAGCCTCTGTTTCGCAGCAAGCGTTGTTATTTTGGAGTTACGAAAGCGTAATTCACTAGCATGGGAATAATCTGTTTCGAGTTTCTTTGACGTGGTGGTTCGTGCTTTTATTAGACATGTTCCAGCTTGCGATGCATGTATTTTTTCTCCTTTCTTCCTAATCATTGTCTCTTTATGGCCTCTATATTTCCGTGTCTAGTCTCCTCACCAAACTCAGCAGCGAATATCGACAGACTTCTCGCTTACGCTGACGCCATTCCTTCCTCCTTGCAATTATGTGTGGTCTTCAGTCAGGCACTCACGGTGTTCATGCCAAATGTCACCATTCCTAAACCTTCCAGTGTGCGCCCCTTAATTTCTGCTTATAATTTTTTATATAGCCATGCTTGCGCACTTGTTTTCGCTTGAATTATTGTAGTTTTCGAGCTGTTCTAAAGTTCTAAAGAATGAAGGCGCAGCCTTTTTCGAGCACCATGCAATAAACTCAACGCCCGCTTCTCAGAACGCGGATCGATTCAATGCATCTAGTTCCGGGAATCGCCGGGGACGGGCAAAAGTGCGCAGCTTCACGGGGAAATGACTCAGCATTCTCACACCGAGCTTGTCCCTGGCTAATGTTTTTGCCCTCCTAGCCCACTGATGTCCTTCCGGTTACGTTCCTGCTGCTTCTTCCTGCTGTGACGTGTGATTCACCCATTATTTTTTTTGTCTTTTGTTTTTGATGCGGCCAGCAGCCTTCGAAAACTTGCGCAAGACATAACGTTTTCTCTATGGTGCCCACCAAGCAGCCAGATCAACCGAAGCACTCATCAACACCGCCTGCGCTTTTTAATGTATCTCTCTATGCCAAGTGGACTCCACCTAAGGGAGGCCACACTGCTTCATCATTTATGGCTAGTTGTTGCGTTTACGAAATCTTGTTCTTTCCGCATTTGGAATAACGGACAATGCTCTCTGCGATGCTGGAATTGTGAGGGGTCGCTACGCTATATATTGTGTGACTGTGCAGTCTGCAATGTGTAGAAGCAATCTCTGGCACCCATTATAGCGCGTCTTAATAGACAAATGTCTGTTAAATGTGTTCTAGCATGTCGTTGGCAAATGACATTGCAACTGAAGGTGACCAAGAATATGCTGAGGTTTTTTAGGAAGACGAAATTGGTGAAGTGACTGTGAGAGTGATGTGGCATTCCACGCTAGATTATTGGGCTCTTTCTGATCAGGTGCTTTTGTACGTGCTGCGTGATGTATCTTTCTGTCCATTTCGTCTCCTTCTTTCAATCTCCCTTTCTCACGCATAGGGTAGCAAACTGGCTATATTGTAATAACTTACTTCCTTACCTTTCCTTCTCTTCTATTCTTTCATCTTGGAGTTAATCTTGAGAGATACGAACTCGCTCTCCCTCTCTCGATACGAAGGGCGATGGGTTGCCGAAGCACTGGTGCGGTGGCAGCTCTCCTTTGCTGCGCAGTACTTCGTCGTGTACCACGTCGCGCACGTGTTTTTAGATGCGAAGCAATCCTTTGACTTGTCTAGTGTGTAACGCTGTCCCTCCGTCCGCACGGCACGCTCCTGGCATCAGATGTTGGGGTGGTGCCAAGTGAGCCATGCTTTCTCTCGCAGTGCGCGCGCGTTGACGTCACTATCTCCATAAAGTGCCAACCACTGGGACGCGTGCACGCGCCTACGCGTAAAAAGCGTCTAGTTGCACCAGTGGAGGAAAAGGACGCGCAACCACTGACGCGCGTCAACCGCGTTGATGCTCACGCGTCCAAGGCCGATGCACAATGTTGCTTGATCTTTTGGCTTAGAACTGTCCAAGTTCAGGAAAGAACGGCACGTTCTTCACTGGAGCGGGTTTGTATGTTTCGGAGTATATGAGAACACGTTAAAAAATTGATAGTGCTTCACCCACCACTGTTTAGACTATTTTAGAAGTAATTGACATTCCAGTGCCCAAAGTAACTACAGCGGTATGCACCAGAAATCAACATCGGTGCGTGCGCCACTCCCGCGACTGAACATTCGCGTCTGGGATACTGTACGTCTATCATAGGCATGTGCAGGGTTCTCCTTAAAGAGGAAGGGGGGCAAAAGTTTGTCGCATTTCCCCCCCCCCCCCTTCCTAATATGTCCATGCAGGGGCTGACTTACACCCCCTCCCTGTTATGTTAATATATCGAATTGACAATGAGCCCCCCCTCCTCTCTTCAGTGAATGAGGCAGCGGCTGCCCTCCTGATCAGGTTTACAAATCACCGGGTTTCTATGCCTGCACTACAAAGTTTATTAACAATATCTTGAATATGCTGGTACGTTCAGTTTATTTACACATCATATTTTATAGCACTCAACTTAATATTCACGCCTGAAACTTCATGATCCGACAGATTTAAGTCAGTCATAAGACTACAATTGAGGCCAGAGTAGCAGGCTTTCGACTGATGTGTGTCTTCGAAATATCCTCTAATGCAACAAAGTACACCTGGTTCTTATTGATACAACAGACATTGGTCATAAGATAGGAACCAAATACTGCGTACAATGCCTTCAGGCATTTTCCATAGTCGAAATGTGCTCTAATGCAACTAACTGTGCTTGACATTTCATGATGTGACAGATATCGGTCATAATATTGCAACTGAACCCTGTATGGAAGACTTCTGGACGTTGTTTTTAGTCAAAGTATTTTCTAAAGCGAGAAACGACACCCAACTGTTTATGATGTCACAGATATCGGTCATAATATTGGAACTGAACCCTGTATGGAAGGCTTTTAAACGTTGTCTGCAATCGAAATGTTCTCCAATGTAACAACCCACAACCTACTCTTCATGATGTGACGAATTTAGGTCATGAGGCTGTAATTGTGCCCTGTGCGGAGGGCTTTTGAATGATAAGTGTATTGGAAATATCCTCTAATGCAAGAAACCGCATCTGGCTCTTAATGATACAACAGATACTGGTCATAAGAATAAAACCAAGCACTACGTAGAATGCCTCTGGGCATTTTTTGTAGTCTAAATATGCTCTAATGCAACTAACTATACCTGAAACCTTCATGATAAGACAAATATTGCCGCTATGCTGCTAGACAAATATTGCCGGCGCTATGTAGCGCCGTGTATGTGTTCTGTGTCTTCTTCTCTGTCCCGTCCTGTATGCGCATACCTCAAACAACATGAATATCACTACCTTTGAGTGCACCCCGGTAAGAAATGAGAGAAATATAACATTATTATAATACAAGTGCCTCCAAAAAGTCAGACACACTGGTACTAAGAATCAAACCAAGTAGATCAATCCAGTCTTTGATAACTTTATTTTAACCTGTTAGAGAGCACTACAAATGACTTCTAAGCTGGATGATCATTGCGGATCAGTGCTGTGTTGAAGGATTCAGCACTTTGCTGGTAGTTTAAATATCCTTTAACATCTACAAAATGCATCTGACACTTCTTGATGAGACAGACATTGGTTTTGAGATTACAGCCAAGCACTATGGCTTTCACATGTCATCAATAGTCAAAATACCCTATAATGCAATAAAGCAGGCCCGAAATTTTCGATGGGACAGATACTGATCATAGGATTGCACCAGAGCACCGTACAGAAGTTTTGGCAAGTTTTCTATAAGAGCTAAGCTGAATATGCTTAAGTGCATGCATATATATAATCCACGTTAATGCATATACTAAAAAACTGAACAGAAATGAGGCACTCCTTGGAAACACATACAAAGATTCAATGTTCAAAACCATCGAATAATATCTTCAGCTCATTCAGTCTAGAGGAATAGATAAATACATGCACAGTTCTGAAAGGTTTCATAAGAGGTACTTTTTGCATTTCCTCTATAGAAAGTGCAGTACCATACTAGAGCACCTTCATTCATTTTGTGCATACATGTGGTGATCTTCTCTTCCAACTATCGTGTCATCGTGCAGCTGATTTCAAATCAGGTGCTTGGGATGGAATGAAAAAACTTTTTTTTCAGTCCTGCAGAACGCGCTTAGCACGTAGCGGGCGTCCCCACGTAGGGACCGACAGGGAGTACCTGGTGGCCGCTTCGTGGGCCTGCTGAACGGCCCATTGCTGGTCGGCGAGAAGTGAGCTCCTGAGGGACCTCTCCCACTTGCTTGAGGTAGAGTCGGGAGGAGTTGTTCTACACTCCCAGAGCATGTGTGCGAGTGTCTCTGTGTGTCCACATAATGGGCATGTGTAGCTGGGGTATGCATCGGGATAAGAAACGTGAAGCGTGGCAAGGTTTGGGTGTGTCTGTAATAGGCATAGGGTTAATGCCTGCGGTTGGTTATGTTTCGGATGTGGGGGCGGAAAAATGCGGCGTTTAATAGGCGGTTGATTCCAGGCATTGTGCCGCATTCAAGGGCACACCTTTCCGAAATACATAGTGCTAGCATGAACCGCGTGAACAACCGGCGTAGCTGAGCCCTTAAGGAGTAGTGCCGCCAAGTCCGAGAGCACCGGTTCGATTCAAGGCCTCATTTCTATGGAGGCAAAATACTAAAGACACCTCCGGTCACGTCAGACAGCTCGAGGTGGTTGAAAGCGCACAAATTTCTCTACTGCGACGTGCCTCATACTATGGCTGTGGCACGCAAAATCAAACAATCACGTGTGGCGTTGTTGGAGTTTTTTTTTTTCGTTTTTCTCCCCTTAACTTCGTTTCGCTGAGTGTACGATGCAGTGCACGGTGTTATACGCACATAAACCGCCACATAAAAGCATGTTCTTCAATCAAATTTTTTGAGCGTGGAAATACAAATTTCCGAAGACATCTGAAGAAAAGCGATAATTAAGCGACTGAAACCAACCACACAGAACTGTTCACTCAGTGCGAACCTCAATAATATTCTTTCTCTATGTTGCAAAGCGATGCAAAATAACATTGAACTACACCAAAGTGCGAGCGTTGCAAAACAACAAAAAAAGATGTGCGCGCATTTTGAACCTCCAATATGAGAAGAAAAGAAATAGTAGCTACATATTAAACATAAAGAGAAGAAACTGCGCGAATGTGGACAGTTTCAGGAAGGAAAGCAATGCTTTCGCTTAGGTACTTTATCATTGTATCTAATCATTTTTTTTCACGGTGGGCAGCGAGTGCTATTTCAGCAGCAGATAACTCTAGTGCACAAACATTGCTTACGAAATGCATAAGGATTATTTCGCATTCAGCGACAAGCTTGAAACACAGCAAGCGTTGCTAAATATTTCTTGTTTACTTATGAAACAGCACACGGAGACAGGACCGAAAGGGACATTGCTGCGGCATGAACTATCGCCAACTCGCCCAACTTTCAGCTTTGTTCATAAATAACACGCTCGTTGTTTTCAACGTCAAGTATAACGCGCGCACTTGTAGTGCCGGTTCTATTGTTTGCTCATTAGGGTTGCAAACATAACGCCCCCCGATGACTCCAGCCTGTGTTGCGCCGAAGAGCGCCTGGAAGGCGAAACGCGGCATGGAGTATTAGTTTGAACGCGCAGTGATTTTGCACCTAATATTTTTTTTGTGTGTGTGTAGGAATAAATCTGCCTCGAAAATGTGTAGCACGAGTTCGCGCCACTAAAACTGTCTAGGCAATCGAACGAGTGTGTATGACGCTATGCAGATTGGTAGACGTGGCCTGGCTCACACGCCATATTTATTCTATTCTGACTTCTTTCCTATCTGCTTCTCCTACCATGGCTTCATACGTAACATGATTCTCCCCCACCCCCGAAGAATGTGCGAGTTTTAACTTACAAAGCATAAAGAAACAGTCTTATAATCGGAAAATCTTAAAACACGCAGCAGTTCCATGGGACAAGACAGTTCCGTAAACTGGCGCACATAGAAAAAAAAATCAAAGGAGAGGGTAGCAGTGTGGTGATATCAACGAGAACTCTGCATGGTGGACGAGGCTTGCTGCTGCGTTCAGCACAGCATGTACTCAGCGTAGAAATTTCTAATGAAACAGCTTTCAAGCTTGTAAGGAATGGATGATGCTGGAAGGCCTTGCAGGGGAGTCCGCTAGGGGGGCAGGCAAGGCTGGTGTGCCTCGCATGGGCTCCGTATTCTACGAAGTTTTTGTTGAACCAAGACTGCTTTTTTGGTGCCAACAGTGGTCTCTCTTGAACTTCAGCAAGTTGCCGACGCTGCTGGTGAGTGCCTCAAACCTTTTTGTTCTTGAAGAGCTTTGCAAACTTGAACTCTTGCTGAGCGGGGGAACGCCGCCTCGTCAGCCCTAACGCCACCGGCACCGGCGTCGGGCTCCCGCTCTGACGCGCGTGCACAAGTTCATTCGGCAACGCAATGGCATACAAGGTGAGTGGCACAGATTTACCTGCCACAGAATTCAACCCAGAAGAATGGAGTGTAGTCCTGAATGCCCGACAACGCTCACCTCAACAGCAGTCAAAAGAAACTGAAGGAACGCAGTCAAGTAAAGTGGCGTCAGCTGCCGGAACGCCAGCACGCAAAACGGAATCACCTCCCAGCGTTTCCTCAAAGCTCGACGACACAGCTGTGGTGCGTCCTCGCTTAAAACGACTGCCGTGGTTGCCAGCCAATGACTTCAAGATTGTCTTTCGTCCGCGTGCGGGCGTAGATCTGGCTCAATACAACAATGGAGAGTTACGAGCGGCTGTAGTCGCCAACAGCGGACAGAACTGTGTGGTTGCCGACGAAGATCTTGTGTGCACCAATCTCGCCTAGAATATTTTCACCGTGTCCACTTCTTGCGCCGACCGAGTTGCCAAGTATGCAAAAATACAAGAACTCACGCTACGTGGTAAAAAACTGGGATTTCACGAGTACATAGCTCCCCCGGACGGGGCACGGGCAGGGATCATCTACCGCGCTTGGAATGGTGAATCACCTCAGGACTTGATTCAAGAATTACGTCGGGCGAATCCCCTTCTACCAATAGTACAAGAAAGGGACATGGGGCGTACCTCACGCTCAGTGCTCATTCACTTCATGGCTGAGGAGCTTCCTCCGTCAGTCAAAATGTTTGGCATCCTCTACGCCGTTTTCAACTTTCGACTGAAGGTGGAAGCATGCCTAAACTGCACACAAGTCGGCCACCGACGAGATGTATGTCCTTTGCCAAATCGCCTGAACTGAACACGCGGGCGAACTTTCATCGCAGCAATGGAACCAGATATGCAACCGACTCGACGGTACTCTACATATGAAGAAATCTTGGTCCCTGCTTCGCCATATGTTAGACCCATGCTCCTCGCGATGTGAAAGTAATAAGCAAATTACGAAACTCTTGTTTGAAGTAGAAAAACATGGGCAAGACGTTGAAAGTGCTCTCAAAACTACGTATTTCCCTGGCCCAAGGCAAGAATCGTTACCTAGCTACAATGAAGCTCCCAATGCAGACTTGGATGCACCAATGGCAGAGGCGGAAGTTTGGGCTGCCCTAAGCAAACTTCGCACCACATCTGCTCCAGGACTAGATGGAATTACTAACAAGACACTCCGAAATTTAGACTCCAAGTCAGTGGCAGCTCTTATCGATTACATGAATCAACAATGGGAGCAGGGCACGCTGCCCCGAAAATGGAACTCAGCTAAGGTGACTTTCATACCCAAACATAATAAGCCGTTAGACCCTAATAATTTGAGACCGATCTCTTTTACCTCATGTACAGGAAAACTGATGGAGCATGTAATTCTCAATCGTCATAATCGCTACATGGAACAAGAAAAACTGTTTTCCTCCACCATGTGCGGCTTCCGAGCGGGACTTTCCACTCAGGATGTCATGCTGCAGCTTAAGGAGGACGTGCTAAATCCTACTTTTCCACACATCACCAGAGCCATCGTTGCATTGGACCTGACTAAGGCTTTTGATAATGTTTCTCACTCCTCGATTTTACAATCTCTTAGTGAACTAAACGTAGGCTCTCGCACGCACAGGTATGTTTCTGCCTTTCTCAGCAATAGGTCCGTCTGCCTACAGTTGGGCACTTTCAAAACCAACAACTTCACGCTAGGTAGCAAGGGAACGCCCCAGGGATCAGTTTTGTCCCCGTTCCTTTTTAACGTTACTCTCACACCGCTAGCACGGGAACTTGCCAAACTTTCTTCCATCAATCACTCCTTGTACGCGGATGACATCGTCATCTGGGTCGATACTGGCAACCATGGCGAAATCGAATCGAAGCTTCAGTTGGCCGCTGACATTGTTGTTAAACACGCCAACAATAGTAGGTTCACCTGCTCGGCGGCTAAATCGGAACTCCTAGTAATTGACTTTAAAAAGCAAGATACATGTCACATTCAAGTCATGCTTGATGCCACCCCTATTCGCAGGGTCAATAAAATCAATATTTTAGGCCTTAACATTTCCGACAATGGTTCGAACGCTGACACCATAAAGTTAATCCGCACTTCAGTTCATAATACAGCTTCCCTCATTAAGCGCATATCCAATCGTCATCGCGACATGAGGGAAGCAGACACACGCCGCCTCATACAGGCCTTAATTTGCCTATGCAGAATTACCTATTCTATCCCCTACCTCTATCTGTCACTTACGGAGATCGAGCAACTTAACAGACTCATTCGTAATGCCTATAAAACTGCGCTCCATCTCCCTAAATCAACAGCCACGGATAAACTACTTCAACTTGGGGTGCACAACACTCTGGGAGAGCTTGTAAAGGCGCATCTTTTCAGCCAATATCAAAGACTGTCACTCACAGAAACAGGACAGGTACTCCTGCGCCGACTTGGAATCAATGTTCCTGGTCACACCACGGCCACGCACGCAGGTTCTGACACTGTTAGCAGCAGCCTATTAATCCCGCCACTCCCCAAATATACTCACCCAGAACATAATCGGGCACGACGGGAAGCTCGAGACAAGTCCCTTCAGAAGCGCTTCCCTCCTAATTCTCCCGCAGTTTATGTAGACGCGGCCGAATATATAGATCATCGAGCTTTCGCGGTAGCCGTCGTAGATGAATTTCAAAAACTGGTCGCTAGTGCGTCCCTTCCAAATTCGACAGAATCCCTGGAAGCAGAGGAAACAGCAATTGCTTTAGCCATTGTTCACTCCTCCGCTGAGTATATTTTTTCCGATTCGAAAACTGCAATTCGTAATTTCGCCACTTTCTGAATTCATTCTCTGGCTGCTGAAATTCTTGAATCATCTCTTTCACCTGATCACCTTATCACCTTCCTCTGGGTCCCTGCGCACTGTGGACACCCAGGCAACACGGCCGCTCACACCCAAGCCCGAGCACTCGCCAACCGGGCTCACAGCGACCTGTCTTCGCTTCGAGGTGCCAGGGATCGACTCCTCAGCTATCACGATATCACGCTATTTTAGCCAAATTCCCGCCTAACGTATCCCCCGCCACATAAATCTTTCTCCAGAAGTGACCAGGCTTCGTGGCGCAGAGTTAAAACGGCCACAGTGACGACTCCTTTTCTTCTCTCCCTTTTTAGGGCGAAGCTCCTTATGGAGTAGCTTGTTCTTTCCTCGTAGTACGTAACCACCAGTGGCACATACCCGAAATAGCGGTCCTTACAATTTTGACCTCCAAGGTGGTTCCAGTGAGACATTTATTCTGTGCATTGTTGAACAATGAAAGATAGTGCTCAATGCACATGTTAATGGCTGCTAAGGGGGAATGAGAGACAGGAGCATTCGGCCTTTAGGTAAAGCGCACGCTGCGAGCCCCATTAGCAGCTATTTGCATGTACATTGAGCACGATCTGACAAGAAAGGGTTGCTACGTTATACTCGTTGGGTGTAACCTCCTTGGTTTTAGAAAGGTTTAGCGAGCGTTGGGCCGCATAGCCATGAATACAGTGAACTGGTAAATACCTTGAACTCGAGGTGGTTGAAGGTGGGAAGTAAACCAGAAGTGCAAGCCATAAGAAAGTGTGCATGTGCCACCTCCCGTTTAGTCCTTGAAATGTCCGCTGGATGGCGGGGCTTCTGTATGGAGAATATATGATGAAAAGATGCGAGATGGTGGTACTTGGAGTGCTGAATGGATGGACGAACGGACACACAGACAGATGCATGGATGGACGCATGAACGGACGCAGGTGCTGATGCATGGACGAACGCAGGGACGGGTGCACGAACAGACACACGCACGGACGGGTGGATGGACGCATGGACGGTTACACAGACGTACGCAGGAACGGACGGAAGCAAGAACGAATGGACGGACGAATGCTTCGCCCCACTCCCCATCATTCACTCCGTGGATATGCTGCTATTTTTGTACACATGGCGAGACCTCGCCTTATTGCAACTTATGTCCTAGCACCAGAGCCGACTTCCAGCACATATTTCTGAATTGTTCAAACAAACCCAAGCCTCCGTGGGAAGGGTCAGAACACTAGGAGCGATGGGAGGCTGCTCTGCGCAGCTCGCAACCGGGTTTACAGCTCCGGACAGTGAGCTGGGCCAGAAGGGTCACCGAAGCACAGCACTGCCCGGCCACCTAGAGCGGCCCGAGGGCTCGTCGTCATCCTGATTCCACTTCCCCTACCACACCCCCCTCAAATGATTCCTTCGTGAATCAATAAAGTTGATTACCTACCTACCTGGAAGGCCTTGCAGGTTCGGGTAGCTCGGTCTTCGTAGGCGTCACTGTCTTTTCTGCGTGCGTGCTCGTTGTTTTAAACTTATGGGATAAAACCTGAATTTTTGTGGAATATAACTTGTAAATTCTGGTCTTTTTCGGAGTTTTCTGAGGTTTCGGAGCTGTAATCTTAGGCGGAGCCTAGATCTCATGTGCCAAATGTGTTTCTGGCGCCGATCCCGTATGCGAAGATGCCTCACGTCTTGAATTTGTTTTGGAGGCTTGCTTTGCGTCATCGTCCTTGTTGGTGTATTCGTTGGAGACTCTGAGATTCTCGGACTGGCTTTTACGGATATTGCTGTGGAACGTTAGGTTAGGTTGGGTTGGGTTGGGTTAGGTTGGGTTGGGTTGGGTTAGGTTAGGTTACGTTGGGTTGGGTTGGGTTGGGTTAGGTTGGGTGGGTTGGGTTGGGTTGGTTGGGTTGGGTTGGGTTGGGTTAGGTTGGGTTAGGTTAGGTTGGGTTAGGTTAGGTTGGGTTAGGTTGGGTTAGGTTAGGTTGGGTTGGGTCGGGTTAGGTTGGGTTGGGTTAGGTTGGGTTGGGTTTGGTTGGATTGGGTAAGGTTGGGTTGGGTTGGGTTAGGTTAGGTTGGGTTAGGTTAGGTTAGGTTAGATTAGGTTCCTTGAAAATCGCGCCGGTTTTTTTAACAACTTGATGGGGTGTCCAGTCGGCAGTTTGTAGTCTGTGGGCTGTTGTCTTTCAATTCAGGCAACGAAGCTAATGCTTCAGTGTTGACAGAAAGCTCATCAGAGGCTCTCCAACGATTTTCACTAAGAAGGGCCCTTGTGTCTGGCAGCATGCGACGTTAAATGCGTCTGAGCCTTCTGTTTTGCTTCGACTGTGTATGCACCGGACGGTGATGCATGAACCCGCGCGGAAGCGCTCGAGCGGCTGTTTACCCGAAACGTCAGCACGTCTGCCATCTTGAGGCAAATAGTGAGCGTTAGGTGCACTTGAAGAGCCGTGTGATATAAAACCGGTGGGTGTACCATGTATGTGAGGAATCAGGTGGGTAAGCCACGTCTTGTGTCGTGTGTTGAAGCGACGAGTATGAAAATACCGGCTTTCGTGAAGAGAAACCTAATGGAAAGCTATGTCTCTAGAGAAAAGAGCTTAGACTGTGACGGCCCAGAGCGATTGCCTCCAGATGGTTGTTGATGAGGAAGTCCTTGTCGTAGTCGTTAAAATAGGCAATCATCTCTTCACTGATCTTTTGCCTCAATTCGTCTTTCTCGAATATGTGCGTCAGTTAAAACTTCAATGCCTCACCGGAGATGTAGTCAGTAAATTTGGTGATCATCTCCCGTTCCAACCATGATGCAACGGTGGCGTGGAGCTCGAATAGGTTGAACAAGTTTTGTATGAAACCATCGTTCACTGATCTAGTGTACTTGGGGATGCCAATGTCCGCCCAATGTGCTGACATGATACTGATCATGGTGTAGAGTGGAGATGCACTTTTGTGGTCAACGTTCGGTCACTGCGTCTTGCTGACGTCTTGGACTTTGATGGCCGGTTGGTGAAGTGGCTGCCAGGTCTTCATCCCGTCGACTGGTGTGATGCTATCAAGACTGGTAGACGTGGCTTGGCTTGCTTGATTGCTTGTTCCTATATGTCTTGGCTCCTACCCACTGTGGGGGATCGGCCATTGAACTAGTGATTATAATGAGAAAAAACGAATTTTTATATTCTGATCAAGAAAAAAATAATATTTAGTCATCTAGGGAGAGGATAATTATTAGGTGACTAAAAATAAAGTCGGTAAATAATGAATTATTGAAAGGAATAAATGAGTGAGATTTTCAAAGAACTAGAAATTTATTAGTTAAAAAGAAAAAAAGTTAACAAGCAAACCTTCTTGTGTCCCTGAGAAATTCACAAAGTGCTCAAAGTGCAGACGCTCCTGTTGATGTGGGCCAGAGGGAAAGGACATTTTCAGAACTCGGAGTAATGTTCAATTTTCTAAATATAGTTTATAACTGTTATTTTCTATGGCTTGTAAAACGTCGGCAAATAAGTAAAATATGGTCAATGTTTTCTGGCTCTTGACAGTAAAACGAAAGGGGAGATGGCAGCTGACCATACCTGTACAAATAGGAATTGAGAGGCGGAATTTGGCATCGAAATTTTGTGATGCATACTTCCAGTTTCCGAGAGGGACACCATTTACTATTCCATGCAAAAGAAAATGACCATAATCTTGAACTGGTAATCTAATGTTCATGGGATCCTGGAGTAAAGAATATTCACGAAATCAGGATTCAGTGACGAAACTCGTATCACGTACAATGGACATTACAGGACAATCTAGAGGCCACCGCTCGAGTATCTCAGCCATTTCATTTATATATACATGCCTCGTTGACCTGGCATCCACACTAACTATACTGTACTTCAGTGTTTTGGGATTACAGAAACGAAAGCACTCTAAGAGGATTACGCGAATAAAGAAGTTGAGACTATGGATCTACACACGGACCGTGAATCAGTGACGATAAACACTGCTGAGTCATTGATTGAATGTTTTCTAACAGCCAAAATAGTTGCTAAAAGCTCTGCTTCAAATATAAGAGTGTAATCTTGGAGACGTACTGAGAATGACCAAGACATGATCTTTGACAAGATGCCTACCCAGTTTTCTCTTTACACATGGATGCATCTGTAGAAATAACATTGACAATTCCCAGTGGAATTAGTGTTTTAATAAGCCTTTTAGATATCTGTTAGGTAGAAGTCTGGTGTTAGCAAGGAATATATCGTCAAATCCAATTATGTTTTTTTTTCCCAATGAGCCATTTGAGACAATGGTACGTATGTTAATGTTTGAAGGTTCTAGCAGCTCTTCGACAAACAAAATTTGAGGTCTATGTACTCTAGACCAAGGGTCATTAAAAATGTTCTCAGTCCGGAAATGATTATGTATTGGGAACGTCTAATTGAAGAAGCGTAAACTCTTAAATATGCTTTATTGGTAAGCATGCAGAATCTACAAGCTAGGCTGGGATTCAGGCTTCTTGATATAAAACACTGTTCGCAGTAAATTTCGGAACTCCGAGACAACTTCGAAGGGCCTCTTGTTCCAAGACAACGAGGGTATTATTCTTGTATTCTGCACCCCCCCCCCCAGAATATAAAAAGCAACCAAATCCTAGAATTGGGCGAACACACACACACACACACACACAAATTATATATATATATATATATATATATATATATATATATATATATATATATATATATATATATATATATATATATATATATATATATATATATATATATAGATGAAATAGATGATCAGAGTTTCTTCCGGCTACCGTAATAAAAGTTATAAACTTCGAGAATAGTGCAGTATAGGAAACAAAACAATAAAATATTTATTTAATCCTAACAGTTTCGGCTGGTGGACCAGCCTTCTTCGGAGGATGTAAGTGAAATGATACAAGTTCCCGTAGCAGAGGGTCACCCTCACAGTTTAAAGACCCTCCAAAAAAAGAGAGAGAGAAAAAGACAAGCGGGCGAACGAGGTAGCAACAGACAACAAGAAGGAGAAGAAGGAGAGGAATTAGAAAGGAGCGACGGAGAGCCGCCGGAAACGAGCGGGTAATTCTGGCATTGTTGCTGCGTATAGGTAAGACGCGCCGCCAGCGGAGGCGACCAAGAAAAACGGAAAAATGTGGAACATGTTGCCGCTTACTCGCATCTCACACATGGATCGAGTTTAAGTTCACGTGGTTCGGCGGCTGGCCCGTGGCATCGGGCCACACACACACACACACACAAGAAGCATACGACCCGCTCCAGCTTTCGGAATATAATGGCCACGTTGGAAAGCTAATGTGCCCTCTCCCCCTCCCTCCACCTGCCCTCTCTTGCAGAAAAATGTACAACCAGTCATACTGAAAATACATAAATGGGTATTCTTGTAAAGGATGAAAATATATAAAAATAAATAATACTAAAAAGTACTCAGAAATGAAAATAAAGTTTAATAATACTAACACAATCCGTTCGGTTTACGTAGCATCGAATTCGTTTAGTTTCGCTATATTGACTAACTTGCGTGTGCGACTTCACGTATGTATAAATAAATTAATTCAGTAATTCAATTTCTGTGTTTCACGAAACGTCGCGGAGACACGTCAGTCGCCCAGGGCTCTCGTTGATTCCGTGGGTAAGTGATCTGAATTTCTTTATAAAGTATGACTCCCGCTGTTCGCGCTCCCGTGTGTTCTGGAAGCCGGATTGTAGGAGTAGGAGGATTTGGAGGGTCTTTAAACTGTGAGGGTGACCCTCTGCTACGGGAACTTGTATCATTTCACTTACATCCTCCGAAGAAGGCTGGTCCACCAGCCGAAACTGTTAGGATTAAATAAATATTTTATTGTTTTGTTTCCTATACTGCACTATTCTCGAAGTTTATAACTATATATATATATATATATATATATATATATATATATATATATATATATATATATATATATATATATAATATTTCTGCCCCATTTTTCCCCTTTAACTGCCCATTTTTCTTATATTTCGCTGATAATATATGACGTAATTTTATAGGATATAAATATTGCCTTTTCTGTCACACCACCCTATGCACGCACATATCCTCCCTGCAGGCTAGTGCGCATCGGGGTACCCAACGGATGACGCAACCGCCAAGACTTATTTGTGCGTGCACGTAAGAAACGCCGCCGAATGACCCAACCTGTCGAGGCGCTTTAGTTTCAAGATGCTACACTTCATCGCCCACAGGTGGACACAGCACCTCGCAAACGAAGTGCACCGGGCGAGAGAAAAAGTGTGAAGCGTGTTTGTGGTACATGGGCGCCAGGGGCGCAATGGGGAGACCGCCCTCCACCTATATCGTCACAAGCGCAAACATCAGGCTGGTTCGATTCCTAGGTGATTCGCGGCAAGGAAACGTTTTGCAGCGAAACCTGTATATTACTAGCGAAACGAATAACTGCGGTGTCACGAATGGTCTCCATTTCCCGTGTAGTCAGGGCGTTATTCGCAGCGTCGTCACTCACGACGCGCCAATGGCTGCGTCGTGAGTGACGTCGTCCATCCCCTCGGAGCTGTGGCGCTGAGCGTGCGCGCATCCATTTCTCCTGAAACCTGGCACATGAGTATGCTACGGACAACTCTAGAAGAGCGCTGGCAGTGGAATCGGGAAAGAGCTCGTATTCGCCGGGATGATGGTGCCGTCCGGGCCGAAAACGGGCCCGAGAGGCCGACCTCTGGCAGTAACTGCGTGCCGATGATCCAGCGGTGTTCCATGCCATGCTGAATCGCGAACGAGAACGCAGGAGCCGGTGGCAGGCAGATCCTGCAAACCATGACGCAAAGTTGGCTTGCAACGAGGCCGAGCTTGCAGCGAGGCTGCGCCGTACCAACACCACCTAGACTTTTCTAAAAGTCTAAGTGGTGTTGGCCATACAAGCACCGTTGCGGCCACGACTTGTAGCGTCACCGTGGCGACTGCGGGCGCGCGTTCGCCGGACCGAACGCCCGCTTTCGGCGGAAGTTTTTCCAGCGGCAACTTTGGCTTCGGCTGCGACGTCTCCGACCGCCGGCGCTGCAAAAACAATTTGTTAACGCATTGCGAAATGCAGTTAACCGCTCATTACACTCCTCCATTACCGTGAGCATACGAAGCAAAATGTGCGGCATGTGAAACAAACATTGTAGCAAACCCATGCCAAACAACTATCTAACCCCATTAAAAAGCATAATAATAATTAAGCATAACCAATAATTGTGAAAGGCCTCAGTGCCACGTCGGGTTGAACCCACTGCTGACTCCGGAGCCGCACGTCTCAGCTTTCGTTAGTTAACCATTTGTGTGCTTGGGCGGTGACATTTTTCTATGACACTACATATTTTACAGCGAAAGCCATTATGAGATTGGAACACGGGTCCCCCGCGGCACCATAGGTGTCCGCCGCCGGTGTCCGTAAGCAGTATTGCAAGAATTAGGAAAACAAAAAAAGATCAGGAAATTTTAAGGACTCACCGAGATTAGTACCCGGGTCCACTGCGTGCCAACCCCCGTATCATACTAGTGAGCCACACCTCTGCTTGGAACTCATTTCTAAACTAGTTTTAGGCAGGTTTGATGTCGCCAAAAGAATCGCGAAAATATGAGTAATAAGGCGTTTGAGAACATCAAAGGAACGAGCAGGCGTCACAAAATGCGAACTGCGTATCAAATGGGTCGTCCAACGCTTCGAGTGACTACAAAAGCTTGTTCTTGATCAACAGTGGCACCTACCAACTTCATCCATAATTACTCATCGCCATCTACCACTGCATAAAATATTTGCACAAAATTTCTAGCAACTGTGTAGCGAGTAAAGTAAGCGCTGGTCAACTACACAAATATGATATTTATGGCGTAGTAAGTACCCAGCAAGTGTGCTTGTAACAGCTATATAAAGTGTGTTTTGCAAAGATCTGAAAGGCTGCTCTTCCAGCTTTCGATGTGATGGTGCTGCACGTTCTACACGAGCTTGACGTTTTTTTTTATAGTTTAATCATACTGTTTGGCTTTGACATAATAATTATGGATGGTAGCCTTCATGAAGCGATGTGCCAATTTAAAGTTTACGCAGATGGATCTTCCTCCTTTCTTGGAAGCTACATTTATTAGCTTCACAACAGTTTTCGTGGCAAGATTTGCTCAAGGAAAAATATAAACACATGAACAGCTTTTTCTTTATTTTTTGCTATACTACGTTGGATTCCCGACAAATAAGCTTCAAGTCGTTTCAGTAAGTAAAAAATTCAAGCTGGAAACTCGTATAGATACTCTGCAAACTTTATTCTGCTCTCCACGCTTCCTTCACGCCGTCTTCAAAGCAAAAGCAGGAAGCAAGATCAGGAATGTAAGTAAAACGCGAAATGCAATATTTATAGACATGGCCTCGTGGTATTCGTTTTCCCCTCTGGGCGATCTGGGCATTTTCGGTAACTGCCAGAGGGTACTGGAGAAAACGAAATTCTATACCGAGGGGAAAAAGTCCCAGTTCTTTCTGCGTGAAAAGAAGTTTCAGAAAATAACAAAATTATTAAATGTATGCGACGATGCTGTTCGTGCCACCAAGAGAGGAAGAAAGCCTCTCTTGGTGGCATACTACGTTTCGCGTTTTACTTACAGATGATGAGCTACTTACTGCCACTAACCTTAAACAGTTTCTTACAATAAACCATTTATACTGCTCCGTTCTGTAAATGTTTTTCAACGTGTTAATAAAATGCAAATCGGCATGACCTTGAAGTACATGTTTTGATATTGTATAATAACTGATGATCTCATGCTGCTGTTGCTGTTGCTATGTTGTCAAATGGTGCGAAAGCCTTCGTCAAGCCTTAATGGCTTTTTGCTTTCGCCCCACAGCATCACTGTTGTGACTTTTGTAATGTCTCCTGTGATGTCGGAATAAACTGAATTGAATTGAATTGAATCTATTCACTTGCACAAATTGAAAGTGAAAAACAGCTCGAATATTTCAGGGAGTGTAGAAACAAAGCTACCGGCATGCATGGACGCCCTATGTTTACAGTCTTCGAAGTGGCCAGCTCACTAGTGCCGACGCGATGGATGATGAAGTTTCAGCGATTCCTTTTGTTTCAATTTCTTTCCTCCTGACCACATTCAAATCGGAGTCAGACTATGCTCCTTGCAGCGCATTTCTTGTTATGTTAGTAAGGTTATTTGACATTTTTCACGTGGAAACATCCAGTGACTTTTCTATAAAGACAGACAAGCCTGGATGAAAAAAAAAAAGCCTTGTAACATATTCCACAATGATATGCTGACATTGCTGACTAAATAAAAAACAACAACATTTCGTTTCTCGTGTACCAGACGAGCGTTTTCATAGATTGTTCTTATACACCATCATAGCCTAGTCACAATGGTTCTTGATTCCTGGCCCGAAAAGCATGGGAGAGAATCCCGGCCGCATTTTGGCCTACACGTTGAAAAAACACAGGCTGTCGGAATAGCTGGGGCATTCAACAACTGCATTTCTTATAAAACATGTTGTGGTTTTGGTTGACACAAAAAATATTATTATATTATCGATAAACGTTGCGGTATGCGCAGCCTTCGCATATCAACGCTCGTTCCTGCACCTTTGTAACTTTTTTGCTAAACCATATCAAGGTACTTGTCTTTTATGCACTGGCATAAACGTAGCCGACGTGAATACTCAACAGTTCCGCATCATTGGGTGTGGGAAAAAGACAAGCACAGGGTTTCTGATAAGGTGGCACAATGGGTGGAACCATCAGGCGTGTGATGAAAGAACGAGCACAAAAGCCGAGCACAGGTGCACCCGCAGACCGTAATGTAATTACCCACGAAATCACTCAGGGCCCATTCTTCAGCGAGGTTATTAATTTTCCGCGCATGTCAACCGGAAGAAAGTACTGTGTCCTTCCTAAGCTGAAATATTATTTTTTTTTCATCGGTTCTTTCGCCTTGATTAAATTCACCTTTACACCAAAAAAGGAAGACCAGAAAACCAACGGCATCCTGTAAAGGACGGTACTTTCGTGCAGCATGAACGCACACTGTTCCTCGTCCCGCAATTAAGCTTGCGATTGTCCTTGTCATTGGGAGTGGCGTCGCTTTTCTAAGAAAACGTGTAATGTATGGACGAAAAATCCTTTTCTGGATGTTTTTATTGATGTGCACTACAAAAGCGAAAGGCAGGGCCGCATTCTATGTGCAAGCTGCATCCTTGGGGCGAGATATCTTACGCTGCATTTGTCTCCATGCTCTCAAATTGTTTCTTTGGCCGTCTCAGAATGAGGCATTCTCCAGAAAACATTGAATCTCTTGGATCTTTTCTTTCTTGAAGCTTCTCTTTTTTAATTACATTGCGTGGACACTCACACGAGACGTGCGTGCTTCTCATTCTGCATCATTATTCACTTAATGTATATCATACTTATCAGGAAGGTGGCGAACAGCCAGTTCGCGTAAGCGCTCCCAGCTTCTTTTCCGTTATTGGTGTAGTTAGTTTCCTTCTTGCGCGAGGCTGTTGATTTTGTGATGAAGTGGTGCGACGACTTGCTAAAAGTAAACTCATTATCTATAGTCTTGATGCAGGAACCACTGCTTGTGTAAACAAATTCAATGTCTGGCTGATTGTTAAAATAACCATAATGTGGAGTGCCATGTACAACAAGTGGTTTCCAAAAGTCAAAGCTGTTTTCATAATGAATGTAAATTACATTGCATATAATATATTATGAGAGTAAAAACAAGCCTACCCAAATGATATGCGAGTCTAAGTAGGTATAGGGCTATTTTTTTATGGTTAGTATCGTTCTTCCTATTGGTGTGTAATTTATTAAATGAGAGAGATGTGGCAGCACAGATGAGTTCTAAAAGTTGCTAAGAGCAAAGATATGAAAAGAATGTACACAGAAGTGGTGCTGACTTGGAATCACCAGCGTTTGTTCAGAATCATACAAGTAATATATAGTGTTCAAAACCAAATATGTCGCACACTTGTCATAAATCGAACAAACTCGGCAATATGACTTTCAGAATACGTTGAAAAGTGCAAGCGCACGTGAAGGTGCGGCTTCACAAAACGGGCGTGCTCTTTTACCGGAATCACTACCGTTACATCACCTCAGTGATGAATGTTTTCGTGTTGCTCACCATAAAAACAAAACAAAGCAAAGCTAACTGACCTCAGCAAGTAGTACTCTAGAAGTAAACGAGCTTCCCCTCTTTTTCGCGAAGAGCAAAATAAACCTCTACGAGGGATGATTTTTTTACGACGCCTTAATTTCGGTCGGTCAATGTCGAAAGAAATACATTGCTAGAATGTTTTTCACAAAAGACTCTGGGCGTGCGCATGAAAATAAGCATAAAACTAGGGACAAATCTTTTTACATCTGATGTATATAAACTTTACTTACGCGTTTTTCTCTGATGTCTTCGCACTTTCGTTAACTGTGCCATTCATTTGTGTTTTAATAATTCTTCTGGTTTTGCCTACTAAAACCACGATATCAGTATGAGGCTAGCTGTAGTGGAGGGCTCTGAAAATTACGGCTACTTCAAGCACTTAAACATGCAGCTAAGGCTTAACACACAGGCCTCTAGCATTTTACACGCTTCCGTTTTGTCTTCGACATACATCTTGCATACAGGCATATTTGTTTTCGCGTTAGGAGTTTGCGAACGTGGTATGTCGTTCAACTGGGATGCTGCGATACGCCGTCTGGACTTGGGAGCACTAGTAATGATAGTCTAATCGGTCCGTCACGTGGTGGAGAAGTTATAAGCCTAATTCAGAATAGTAGCGCAAAGAAGCACACGGGCAGTGACAGGTCAAGACGGGACGCAGCGCTGACAACTCCATGTTTATTGCACGGTTTAGAGCCTTTGCTCTAACACGCATGTGCGCTGGCCAAAAATTTTCACCAGCTCACAGCAGAGAAGTTATTGAAGTGGAACAAAGTGAGCATGAAGAAGCCTTAAGTTTACCTTCAACCTGTTTATTGAACAAGCTGGCTACTTTATTGCGTCAACCACCTGTTTTATTTGTTTAGTTGATTGCCTTGTGTGCATCTTCCCCCCCCCCCTCTCTCCTTTCTTCATGCAATGTCGTATACGTATTGATATGCAATCACGTGCAATAAATTGTGAGTTGTTTCCCATCTTGATCTGCCCGTGTGCTTCTGTCGGAATTGTGCACTGCCAATTAGCACATCATTCTATCCTCTTTAGGTTAGGCTTATCGGTCTCGACGTGGGATCAGCCCGCTCCGTGCTAGTTCACGCCATGATGTACTCGAATAAAAGATCTATTAACACCGAGGTATGAACTCCAAAGACTCGGTTATTGTCATTTCGCGGTTTGTTTTCTTCTCGTATGTATCTCCGTATGTGTGAATGATTTTAGTATCTTGATCTATATGCAGCGAGTTAGTGTGCATGAGGTCAATATTTTATTTTTCTGCAATCTGCCAAACAGCGAGACCTCAGAAGCTATGTTAAGCTCAGTTGTAATGTTTCCGATGCACTTTTGAAGCAATTGATTGACTGATTTATTGATGAATAAAAGAAAACAAAGAAAAATAAAACGTCATTTATATCAAGAATTTAACAGAGCTATGACAAACATATATATCATGTTTGTTTCTTTGAGTACATATTTTTACTGTGACTGCAGTCGCTCTGTTTTCTACAAGGAAATTTCTTTGCAAAAAGAAACGGTAATAGTAAGTTTTTGCGGCCATATAGCAAGTGGTCCTGCGTGCTTCCGCTCCTCTTTTGCTACTTTCGCTACAGTGTAGCAGGACACGTTCCGGAGTAGCGAGCCCCGCAATAGCATCTGGGGAAGATGGCGTTTTCCCCTCTTCACCACCAGATTTTAGAGTCATTATTGCTGTTTGAACCACGAAATTATTCTAGCACATTTCGGGGATAAATTACAGCGCACCTTCACTAGAAACGTTTTATCAAATGAATTTAACACCGTTGCAATAAAGTCGCTGGCATTGACGCACGTTTCTCAGTAATTTAGAACAGAAATTGTATTCAAAGCATGCTATTTGAACAACTAAAACTTGTTTGCTTTTTATTCAGAAGATTTTTGTTTATCTTTTTAGTGAAAGCTTACTTTCTGAGATTTCGCTTTCTATGAGTATGCCTGTGTGGTCCTCGTGATTTCTTTTTGTTTCTATGCAGTTCTCTCCCTAAAATTTTAAGGCTGAAGATAAACATTCCTCGCAAAATATAAGGAATATTACCAGTCGCAGTGATTTAGGTTTTTCTTAACGTTCTTATTGCTCTTGAGTAAAAACTCAATGTTTATTTTATTTCCTGTGATTTTTAAATATTTACCCAAAGTGATTATTTACCATCGCTATAAAGAAACCAAATCAAGCTAAATGTAGCATTGAAATTGTTAAGGTGTTCTCTTCAGAAACAATACCTCCTTGTTTTAAAGCAGTCATGTCAAAAAAATAACATTTTTTTCCCTTGAAGTGCTTTCTTAGTACTATTTATAACTTTCCTCAGATTTTTCTCTAGCCCTGCTTTCAAGATTATCCTCATATTTAGGCAGCAAGCTTCTTTGCACTTGTTTGTGCACTTTACTGAGGCAAGTTGTTGACAGTGCGCATGCCAACAGTTTTCAAGACAGAGCGTGCGCGAGTATATGGCTTCTTCATCTGCAGGCTTTCGAGGTTTCCGGATAAACTCCGGCTTAGAAACCCTCACTTGGACGTTTAATATCTTGAACAAATTGCGTGCCATATGCCGAAGCGCAAGCTTTTTCTTGCTGAAGTGAGGAGAACACTACAGATTCCTGGTGAACGTCAACCGGCGAACATTTTTTCCAAGGGTGAGAATCGCTGTTTGGGGGCATGTCATTTTGACTTTGTGATAGTGCAGCCATGAACAGAATGGAAGTTAGCTGTGCGATTGGTTGATTGACATGTGGGGTTTGACGCCCCAAAACCAGCATATGATTATGAAAGGCGCCGTAGTGGAGGGCTCCGGAAATCTTTAACACCTGGGGTTTATTAACGTGCACCCAAATTTGAGCACACGGGCCTACTACATTTCCGCTTCCATCAAAAATGCAGCCGCCACAGCCGGGATTTGATCCCGTGACCTGCGTGCCAGCAGCCGAGTACCTTAGCCACTATATCACCATGGCGGGGCAAGTTAGCTGTGTTTGTCATCTGCGATAATACAAAAGTGAAAATTTAGTGGATCCTTAAGCTTTGTTGAGATCTTTAGGTTGGTCGCGAAAGCGATACCTTCTCTCTAGTGCGTATATAGTTCAAACACTAAGTGCATGATATCTTTCGTAACTTGTCATGCATCCACTACGTGCCCTTAAAAAAATACGTGCAGTAACGTCTATACCTCTTGTAGTGGGTGACCGCCAGCTTTAAACCATGAAGTCATCATGATAATCACGTGTTCTGGCACCCGATGGTAAAGTATACACGTGTACCACGCAATATTACTGCTATATTTCATGTTATGTTGGGAAGCATGTGTACAGGACACGTGTTTGTAAAGCATGAAAGTTACTTTCACTGTATTTCCAAGCAGAGAAGGTATTTTCGCTGTATTTAGAGGCAGGCGTGTGGCTGTGTGGTAGAACACCCGCTGGCCGCGCAAACAATCCGGGTTCGATCTTCACTCAAACCCAAAATTGTCTAGTTATTTTATTTGAATTTTTCTCAATTATTTATTCACGCACAAGATGAATTTCAGTTCACAACCAATGACGCTGCCGAAGACAATGACGCAGACGCTGGAATTTTCGCGAAATGAGTGCTTTAATGCTATCACGTTAGAATGCCTTGTCTTCGGTGAGTTCGAGCTCGCTATAATTACCACATGAAAAACAACCACTCCGGCGTTTTATGGCAAAGAAGCCCAAATTCTGAAATAGCTTCTAATCAGCAATAATTTTCGCTGTTTTATATTGAAACAGCTCCGCAATTGCTGCACCTAATTAGCAAGAAAGCACGCATTTCAACTGCAATTGAATTTACCAGCTCAGTGGAATCCAGTTTGGTACGTTTGCCCTTTCCACCGAGAAAGCGCTGAATATAAGGTGCTGCGGATAGATGGGCTGTAAGTAGGAAAAAAAATGTCTAAGTAATTTGACAGTAGCTCTACAACAACAACAACAACAACAACAACAACAACAACAACAACAACAACAACAACAACAACAACAACAACAACAACGACGACGACGACGACGACGACGACGACGACGACGACGACGACGACGACGACGATGACGACGACGACGACGACGACAACAAGGTGGTAGAAAACGTACAGTCACCAACTGAAAATTGTTAATGAGTGCAATGTTTCGTCAGCCTTGTCCTATCTTTACCAGCCGACATTTCCACAAGACCTAGACCTTGAGAACAAGTAGTGGCAGTGTTAGAACAACTAACAATGACGGCGCCAACATAAAAAATGACAAATGATGAATTTCACAAGCTGACAAGTGTGACGCACACTTTTGGATAGCGCCAGTAAGTTCTTGCACGTGCACGTTAAAGAACCCCAAGTGGTCTAAATTTCCGAAGTCCTCCAATATGGCGTCTCTCATAATAATATGGTGGTTTTTGGACGTTAAACCCCACATATCAATCTATGAAGTTCTTGTACGTGCCTAAATGCTTGATATTGTAATAGTGGTATCATGGTCTAAACATCGCCAGTGGGATCATATTTCACTGCTTCAAAACCTATACACTGCACCTTGCAAGCGCATTCAATACTGACATTATTGTAACTGTAGCCACGGACGCTGGATAAAAAACAAAGTGCGGCCTACTGCGTCGTGTCGCCGTCAATGGGCGAGCGCGTCTGGGTAAAGTTGACAGCTTCGACCGCGTTTTTGGGGAGGGCGCTGACACTCCACCCGTCGAAGCGGATGGCACTTTCAATGTGGTTGCGTGAGTGTCCGTGTGCTTTATCGTCTGCTTTATTTTGCTTATTTTGTATGCGATCGTGTCATGGAGAGAGTTTGTCTTAGCTTCCTCAGATTGAGTACGATTTTTTGGTGCGCGCGTGTGTCGCAGGTGGTTTTTTAGTGGTGTGACGCCGTGAAGCTGTTGGGTGCCGCCGAGCACGTCGAACGCGAAAAAAGACGCTACGTTGAACCTGGGATCTATAGGTTCAGGAAGCGTATCGGAATGGGATGGTTGTGCTATCTCCACTAGTAGGAAGGTTAAATTTCAAAACCAAAAAATCTTGATGTAGAAAACTGAATATACTATAAAATATTACAATATCAAAACTTATCTATCATTTCATTTATCGCAGCTCATGGCACAGGCTGTTGTCTAACTAAACAGAACACAAAATTTTATTTCACGATATTTATTTATTGAAAGTTTTCAGAAAACTAGGTTTTCAGGAAACGACATACATGTTACTTTCAGTTTCCAGGTAGTCACAACAGAGATTAGGCTTTTGAATGGAACCAAAGTGAGCCGTAATTTTCGGCACTGCAATTCCGAATTTCTGAAATAAAATGTGAAAATTAAAAAAAAAATACAATTGTTGAAAAAAGATATCCGCTCATCTCCACGAATTAAGTGAAGGATTACGAGTGAGTGAAGCTAAGTCTAAAGGTTCATAAAGTATACGATGAAATTGTCGAGTAGTATAAAGGATTTATGCTTGTGGGTAGGTTATGTTGTTCTGTCACATGTATCACTTTTGTTCATCTATTTTAAAGCTTTTTTTATTCACATACACCCATATGTTTCTACTGTAGTAAATGTTTTCTAACTACCATGAGAGCGGACAGTGTGCGTCAGAGACGAAGCTAAATCGTCAGGTGCATAATGTGTACGGCAAAATCGCCGCCTAAAATAAATGGTTCGCAATTCTAAGTGTTTTTTAATGTTCCGTCGCAATTATAATTGATATTAGCTCAGTGTTGAACCTATTTAGTGAATTTTACATGGTTGTAAAAACATGCAAAGGAAAATGGTAGGTGTAACCTTAACAGACAAGAAGAGAGCAGAGTGGATTAAGGAACAAACCAGGGTTAGGGATATCATAGTTGAAATCAAGAAGAGGAAATGGACATGGGCTGGGCATGTAGCTCGTAGGCAGAATAACCGCTGGTCATTAAGGATAAAATACTGGATTCCTAGAGAAGGCAAGCGGGCTAGGGGGAGACCGAAGGTTAGGTTGGCAGAGGAGATTAAGAAGTTTGCGCGTATAAATTGGCAGCAGCAAGCACGGGACCGAGTTAACTGGTGGAACATGGGAGAGGCCTTTGTTCTGCAGTGAACGTAGTCAGTCTGATGATGATGATGATGATGACATGGTTGTAAGTCGCGGGCATGGACACCACACAACGGACAAGCCTCGACACTAAGATGCTTCGCCCCTATTACTTCATTTGTAAGGGTGAAAACTTAGCCTACACGTTTAAGAAGCACATCAAAAGCGGTCTGTATGAATGATTGTATTTCATTATTTCCTTTACGAAACCGCTAACGTAAGAAACGCTTTGGGCCCCACCACGGTGTTCTAGTGGCTAAGGTACTCGGCTGCTGACCCGCACGTCGCGGGATCAAATCCCGGCTGTGGCGGCTGCATTTCCGATGGAGGTGGAAATGTTGTTGTCCCATGTACTCAGATTTGGGTGCACGTTGAAGAACCCCAGGTGGTCAAAATTTCCGGAGCCCTCCACTACGGCATCTCTCATAATCATATGGTGGTTTTGGGACGTTAAACCTATACTAATCAATCAATCAAGAAATGCTTTGGGAGTAGAATTACAGAAAAAAAACATGATTTTATCCCTAAAAACGTTTCTCGTTAACGCAACAGTTGTATATTTTGTTAAAAAGGTGATAAATATTCTTCGTCCTTGCTTTCCATATCCTCATATTTGATTACCGCGAGTGATCCTCTTTGCCAAGCGCAGTTCTCTCTAGGTTGCCCCGAGAAAAAAATACCATAGCAACAGAGTGGAAAGGGTTGCTAAGAATATATTGCTACAGATGTACTTTAGGCGCAAAGTAAAGCAATGAATTCGATAGCAACAAAATGGAATCTTACGGTATGAAAGGCTCGCTCCTCGTGGGGACAGAACCATTGCAGCGCGTGGAGCCAATTCCTGTTTTTCTGAGCATTCAGCGAAAGCCTAGCGTCGAAATCACAGCACGTATAAACGTATGAGCCACCTGCTTATATCTATCAATATATAGAGTGCGTGGTCTATACCTCGAGTGCCCCAACACTCTGCACATGGCCGCCATTGACTGCGGATTACTGCAAACTCTTTTTTCGATACTTTGAAATTTGGGAAGGGGTTTTGAATACACATCGCTACGTGAAGTGCGCACATTTATGCCAGCATGTTTTACTTCCGTGTGTAACATGGTAAGCTTGAGGTTGGCACATCTATTTAGACAGAGGCCGTGTAGGCGTACAGATCACGAAGCTTCTAGCACTCACGTACACAACTCAACTCTTCTTGATTACGGGTGCCTTCTACTGGCAGTATTCACTTTAGGAACCACTCTCCTTTTGATCAGGCAATTGATATCTAAAGTCTGTGATTCTTCTCAGTAACTCGAGAACTGGGCGACAAATCATTAAATGGTGGTTAAATGCAGAAACTATATCTTCCGAAATTTATCATCACAGTTCGTCTCCGCTTCGCCTGGACGAGATGCCGCTGTCGGGGGAATAAAGACACTCAGCGTATTTGTCCTGCAGAGTCTCCCAAGGACGTTGAAGGATGAAAGGGTGTAGACACAAGGATCCTTTCTTTCCCCCCGAAAGGCTTTCATTCATGTTTCCGTATTTCTAGAAATTTTTCGCATCGGTGGTCACGTTGGTCATGCGGCCTATCTAAGGTCACGTTTTGTCCCGCTACAAGTAAAGCGGATTCGGACGCAATGAGAACGTGCTGTACGTTGACGCTTCCAGGTATTATTGGAAGCACTGCGTCGTGACGGTTGTAAGAAGTGACACGAGAACCATATTGTCCAGCACATCATGTTCCACTACATCGATCACAAAGGTCCAAGGTTTCACCATCGCATTGGCAATCTTTTAGGCAGCGAATTCAGGAACAAGTTGATCTGGTGCCCTGGACATGCAGGTAACGAGAGGGCGGAAGCTCGAGCGCTCACGAACCCAACGGAGCAGCACTCTTTTTCGTTCTTACCACCACCCATCACTACGCGCGATGCCTTTGGCGAGGAGGAAGACAACGGCCCTTCTCGGATAGCTCCACGAGAGCTTCTTGCTCGCTCACACACACACACACAAACACACACACACACACTCTCTCTCTCTCTCTCTTATAGGGGAAACGCTATAGAACTCCGTCAGATTCAAACGAGAATTTATCCAAATTTATTACGATTGCACAAAATTCATCCGACTTTGTATGGGCGCGATTTTCTGTGGTATCGCGATGCGCCACCAACCTTCTACCATATCGCGTGGAGCTGCATTAAATGGCTACATAAACTTAATCACCTACGGCGTATGTACAGAATAGAAAACTCGTTGGAGCAGTGGGAGGCACTCCTTGCTAGCTCAGACCCGGAGTTGCAACCAGCACTCCTAGACCACGTCCGGTTGGCTGCGCAAGCCAGTGAAGCCTTGGACGTGGTGCCCCACCCATCTAGCTTCAAAACCCCTTCTTTTGCAAGCCCATAAAGTTATTTCTCCCTCTCTCTAATTGCGCAGAAGCATGCGGATTGCGAAGTAGCATGCGGCACCACCCACCACGTTTCGATGTGAGGATGGCCCCAAAATCCAGACTCTCCGCTATCCTCACATCACCCGGTTCGTCTTCGGCGGAAGCAACAAAAGGTCCCTCTGTGACTCAGTGTCTGTGTTCTTTTCAGCGCGACAAGAGCGTGGCCTCCCACAGTGATGGCCTATCTTTTGTGCTCGCTACCACCATAGCGCCGGTTTCACTGCCACTTCGGCAAGCCGATGACATTTGTGCTGCGGGAGTTCTAATGGACTATTCTCGTACAAGGAGATGGTATTCAGGACCTCCCGCAACGACGCAGGCGCTAAGCTATTCGAGGGGCCGCCGTTCAATTCCTCCGGCTCCTGCTTCACGGCGGCTTACACAGCCCTGGTGGCGGGGTGGCAGTCCTCACCGTCTGCTCATCGCGACGTCGATTCCCATCTCGTGCTGTGATGTGGCAAAAGAAGACGCTGGAGAAGCTTTCATCGCCTTCTTCGCATTCTCCCACCATGCTAATCTCTCTTTGTCGCGGATTACGCTCTCTCCCAGGGTGCTGTTGATGGCGCGTACGCTGTGTAATTGCATCTTGTTTGTAGCACGCCTCAATGCGCCTTTGCTAAGTGGCTGATTTGGGCCCACTCCGGCAGCTTCGCTCTTTTCGCTCGAGCCTCGTTTACGCGGACCGATCGGCTAAGCGGTAACGCAAACGTGCCTCGTTCCTTCCTCTGTTGTAGTAGTAGTAGTAGTAGTAGTAGTAGTAGTAGTAGTAGTAGTAGTAGTAGTAGTAGTAGTAGTCGTAGTAGTAGTAGTATGTAGCCACCTGTAGTTTCAGAAATTGCTCAATAGATGACATTGTGTGTATATGTTATTTAGAGTGCCTCGATGCGAGCGGAGCGCGTGGGCATGAAGGCACCCTAATGTTTTTGCAAATATGACCACTAGATGGCGTTAGTGGTTTTCGTTTGTTGACAGACAGACAGACAGACAGACAGACAGACAGACAGACAGACAGACAGACAGACAGACAGGCAGGCAGGCAGGCAGGCAGGCAGGCAGGCAGGCAGGCAGGCAGGCAGGCAGGCAGGGAGGCAGGCAGACAGACAGGCAGGCAGACAGACAGGCAGGCAGACAGACAGACAGACAGGCAGGCAGACAGACAGACAGACAGGCAGGCAGGCAGGCAGGCAGGCAGGCAGGCAAGCAGGCAGGCACAGACAGACACAAACAGACATAGACAGACACAGACAGACACAGACAGACACAGACAGACACAGACAGACATACACAGACAGACAGAAACAGGCAGACAGATACAGACAGACACAGACAGACACATACAGACGCAGACAGAGACAGACAGACAGGCAGACACAGGCAGGCAGGCGGAAGGATGGATGGATGGACGCTTCACCCCGCTCATCATCATTCATTCCGTGAATATGCTGTCACTATTTTTCCGCACTACCATATGACATTTTATGGTAGTGCATGATTTGTGCACCTGTAGTTTTCTTAAACAGATTTGCTTAATATCATATATTTTGCTCATTTATTTATTTATTTATTTATTTATTTATTTATTTATTTATTTATTTATTTATTCAAACCATTCATTACCTTCAACATTAGAGGGCATCTTGAATGAGTGGGTTACTTTTCCAACACAACGTACTTTTTTAAAAATGTATAGATGATATAGATACAATAAAAGAAACAATAAATGACTCCAAGCAACAAAGAAAATAAGAAACAGTTAATTCAGAATACATAGCATGAAAGTTTCTTTGAGCACGATGAAATATTTTGTTGTAGGATATCCACGCAAAGCTCGGACGAACACAGCAAAAACAAAACCGACTAAAAGAGCCCGAACTATAGAGACGTTTATTCGTTCTTGAAACAGCCTAACCAAAGCTTCTTAGAACATCACAGAAAAATTGCTTACGAAGAGAAGGCGAAATAACTAATTGGCACGTCATGTCAAGCAAGACGTGCCCAGGAAATTGTCGTCTGTCGTATATAGGTTAACCGAAGTGTCTCTCATGCAATTCTCCTTAAATGTAAACACTTCCGAGAGTTCTCACCCCCCTTGAAGCTGCTCTTTTCAAAAATTTTCATCTTTTTGAGCAAAGGCTTGCACCCTAAGCATGTGCTGAAATAAGCGGGCAGGTGCACTACTCCTCTACCTGCCATATTAGAGCGCTATTTCATACACCACTTTCATGAGGCATTTGACAAAGCTTCCAGCATGCTTGCTTTTGCAGCCAATGCGTGGGAATTCCGGCAAGCTTAATCGGGCAAGCTGTCCAGGTGCCTTAAAGACACACGAAATCCCTGCCTAGTCACGCCATGGCCGTCCTTGTGCATAAACAGCGCAGCAATAGGCTTCGTCTTAGGCTGGAACTCGGAGCTGCCAGCCCACCTCCCTTCAATTTTTTTTTTTATCTTCATAAGAAGATTGTCAGCCACTGCTGCGACCACCTCACATGAGAACGAAGCTGCTAGACGCCTGTTAATTTGATCAACAAAACTGTCTTGCATAGTATCCGCACACGATTGACTTCGCGCGTAATGAAGTTCTTAACTTGGAACCTCCGCGTTCACGGTCTTTTTATAGAACGACACTCAGTGGTGAGTTAAAGCCAAGAACCCATTACAACAGCTCAAAAATATGACATAGGGCAGCTGTCAGAAAAAGAGAATCTAGCACTAAACTGGATATAACATGCGCAAGATGGGATGAATCGGTGAGAGCTCTTCGTTTTACCTTGAACATAAAATAAGATGCTTATAGTGGTGGTGCCGAATACCATGATAACGATGATGATTGCATCAATGAATCGCGCCTGCAATTGTTATTTCAGATGTACCATAAAAGCGGGCAATAAAAGACACTTACCATAAACAACTGCATTATCTGTCAAGAAAATTTGATCATGACCTTAAAATTCAAGAATGCCAAGCTGGAGCAAAGTATTCGAACAAATCTTTTTTTTTCATACTGTACAGCACTGGAATCAATTTTATTGTGACCAAGTGTGCTGTTCTAACAAAGACGTGTTTTTTTTTAATCTGTAATTCCTTTGTTCACACGCTTTTAGGCAAAGCAAGGTATTTAATAATAAAAAAACGTATATATTTTTGTGCTGTTAGAGAAGGTTAGTCAGATGTGCTTCTGTAGAACTTTTTTTTTTTTCGCAGAAGTCACTCATAGTAGGTTCCCGGTTGCTGAGCTCCCATATTTTTCATGAGGTGAGTACGCATCTTGCTATGTTTTGCTAGATTAAACTATATATATATATCACCACGTTTGCCAAGGACTCCTTCGAAAGATTGACGCACCTCTTAGTAAAAAAAAAAATTGCAGCATATCCATGGAGCGAATTATGAGTGGGGCGAAGCTTCAAAGGGTTTTATAAGCGAACCATGAATCATCCCCTGGCCGCGTCCCTCTGTCTGTAAGTCTGTCTGCATGCCCGTCTGTATGTCTGTCTATCCGTGCATTCGCCTGTCCGACCACTCCAAGTACCACGATCTCGCATCTTTTTATCATATATTCATCATATAAAGTACCACCATGCCACGAACATTTTTAGGACATACATGAGAGGTGGCTAATACATATAGGAGACGCACGACCCACGCCTCATGAAACTTCACCTCTAAAAAGAAATTGAGCATGTATTATTCAGCTCCATTCTCGCTCTTCCTTATTATCCACTGTACTTGAGTGTGATCAAATTCACTGCAATCTATTGCATTGCATTCGTTGGACACACTATACTGTTCGGTTCTGTTAGTTGTGCACTTTTCATTTTACACTGAATAATGTACGCGACTGCATGATTTGAAGAACATACTCGACAAAGAAGAAAAAGTACATGACCGCAAAGATTGTAGAACACGCGTGAGAAAGAAGAAAACAGAATATCACTAAAAATTTCATTGGAATAAATTCTACTGGATGAATCATTAAGCCGTTATTCTGAACGGATATACTCTTCGCCGAGTTCATTTCCTCGCGTGGCAGTCGCCCTTTTGAATTCCGGTGAGACGTTAAAATTCATGGCGACCGCGGACTCTCGGAAAGTGATCGAGAAAAGGAGGGTGTAACTCACGAGGCTGGCCCTTCGTTTAGGCGTCCACAGCGCTGGTAGATACACAACCCGAGCCGGACTCCTCATGCAAACCCCATTAAAAATGCATACAGGCGCCCTTTCAAGATTCGCAATTCAGTTGGGCGCTTATTTGGACTGCAAATATAGCGCCATCGACCACGCCTGCTCCCAACCTTTTGTTTCAGCATAAAGGCGATGCTACGTGGAGAAGCAGACAGCCTTCTTCCAAAGAACGCTTCTTCTCCTACTGCGTGTTATCAAGCATAACTGGGTTCATTTCGGTGAATCACAATGTGATACTACTCGAGCAATATACGTTAAACTTCTGTCGCACCTTGGGTCGATTGCGTGCACCGTTCGCCATCTACCGGCTTATAATTTTCGGGAGTCGAGTATTTGGGACTGAGTAACAGGGACTTGTGTTGGTGTGTGAGCTCTCGACTGTCTCTAGAAAATGTCGTGTGATAAAGGAAGAGCACGATTCCATTTACGACGCATAATTATAGGCCAGGCTCACTGGGCGTGGATGTTCAACAATATGTACACTTATCTTCAGTAGTAATACGATCTGCTTATTTGCAAATTTCTTTACCCCCGTGAGCTTCTGCGGCCGGCACACACTTTCTATGAAATATTGAACTGCCCTCCTTCATCACCCACAACGCATGTGAATTTTCTTACGTATAATAGCCATGCTTGCACACAGTTCTCTTTCATGATAGTGACACGCATTGAGTGCGTCGTGTTTGAGACGAAAACATCTATTTTTTTATGTTCATTATAATGAACCATGGAATACTATAAGCATGGATTAACAAGCAACCATGTTTATATGAACAGCACAGTAGCGGTCCATACACAAATTTACATGTGAGGCTATATAGGCCTTACATGTGGGCAACCTGCCTTTTGTGTGCCAGGTGTCATCACGTGATCATTTTCCTAGAGACGATGTCAGTGAGACAGCCTGACTGTACAAACGGAATGACTTCACTTTATGAATCTTGTGATAAACATTCGTGGAAACATAGGATGCAGCAATTTTTACATTTCATTCATTGTATCAGTGCTCTATATCGGCATCTATTATCTTAATAGAAATTTTTAGTTTGGGGGATCCCTAAAGCTTGGTTTCGAACGTCTTGCATTGTTTAGTGTTCTTCCTGATCCGTCCTGTTCGCCAGAAACCACGAGGTATCGTACAAAAGAATGCCAGAGACTTTGCCCGCGTGCCATTTCGGTGCCCGAGGACTAACAATTCTCTAACGGCTAACTTCAGGGAAATCCATTAACCAACAGTAATCTACAAGTGCATGCTGACTGAGTCACCGTGCCCAAAGCTAAAGCAGCTCCTGGACATCAGGAGAAAGATGAGTCCTAACAATTTCTATTTTTACGTCTCTCTCTCCCTGTGCTAAATCATCTGTGCGTTTTTATCTGTGAGATAATACAAGCAACATGTTCTTTAGGATGTACCACGTATCCAGCATATATTTCGATCCACTGCTGTTGGTCCCTTCAGAAGAAAAAGCGAAGGCCATTACCCGCTGAAAATGTGTTTTTGACAACGTGCTAGGCCGGTGAGAGAACCGGCATGCCATTGCAGTAAGTGGGTTCGTCATCGGGACAGTCATTGATGTACGCCAGTTCTTAGTGCAAAAGCAACACCACTTTCACTGCCTCCCGATAAGGACAAAATCGATGGCAAATTCAGCCTTCTGAACTTTTGCTGCTCCATTTACTTGTTACTTTCTTTCCGTTTCATGAATCGAATCGCGGGAGCTTCAAATAATGCTGTTTCCAACACCGATTCACGCATATATCTATCTCTCCAACTGCCTCTTTAAGCAGGATGCGCACGTCGTTCCAAATGAGATGACTGTTATGCTTGCCCTTGGGTAGTGAACAACCGTGTCTGAGGGGGACGAAGAAAGTTCCCGTACTGGAGCTCTTTATCCAATGGAAACGAGCTCTTATAAACCTCGCTGGCTTCGGACATTTGAATCACATCCCTGTCTAGATTGAATAGTCTCAATTAAAACCATCTGCCTTTATCATCTCGACTGATCTATGAGGTTCATTTTTCAAAAATCAGACGTGTTTCAATTTTTCTAAATAATTAACGGATAGTTTAAACACAATTACACGCTGTAGTAACCGTAACACCGGCTCAACTGTCGTCCAGAGAGCTCAGTTAGCATCATATATACTGGTGGCATCGGTTATTATTCGATTGCTAAGCAGTATGTCATGAAAACATTACAACGGCTACAATTGAAGCACTCTCTTGCTTTTGACTTTGCGTTCATTCTGAACAAGCGGTAGGTGAAGTAATAAACTTTGTGTCCAGCGAGAAATTACTCGCCACACCTGGGCCTCCGGGGGCCTTCTTTCGGGAGCATTGTGTGACGTTCTCGGCATTAATTGCCGAGAAGTATTTATTGTACATTACCTCTTAGGCTTCCCTAGATTAGGAAGAATTGGTCGTGCAGAATGTGCGAAATTGCTAGCATCAAAGTGCTAGGACTCGTCATTTCTCTTGCCACGAAAAAAAAAAAGAAACCAGAACAAAGAAAACGAGAAAACGTGCCTTCTAGAACGTATATCCAGCCGAAAGATGAACGTAAACAAGATATAGAGAATAAGACAGGAAAAGGGCTACCAACTGTTTACTCACGAACGCGAGGCGTAAATACAATCATGCGGTCATGTTACAATCTCTTTACGAAAATGCAAATTACCATGAACTAATGTACAATCACAGAATGTAATCTTCACGGTATTTTCAGTCAACGTTATAAAAAAGACGGCAGGAAATCTTTTCCTATTTCTAACCAACACCACAGAGCTATCTATCTCTGCAAGATGCCTTGCCCTTCTTTGCAGTCTGAAAACCTCGTGTTCGTGAATAAACAGTTGGTAGTATAGCCGTTTTCCTGTCTTCTCCGTTTCCTGTGTACGTTCATTTTTTGGCTGAGCATATTTTCTTGATGCAGATTACCAACTAGCCCAATAACAAGTGTTATTAAACTTCCTTCAACCCACATGAGTAACTACAAGCATCTATTAGTATTGTATGGAAGCCCCTTTATATAAATCTGCAAGGTATGCTACCCTATGACAGCTTTAGAAAATGTTTAGTATAAAAACCAGGTTATGCGCTGGCTTATGTGGTAAATTGGTTAAGACTACTAGCTTATTTTTGTTCTTATACTCTGTACTTTCACGGCCTTTAATATTTTGATGAAACAGTAGACAAGTCGACCAACATTTTGTCTAAACTACTTGGGAACTAAAGTTGCAAGGGAGTTTTGCTGAACTGGCACTACGTCGAAGACTGGGAGATGATTTACGTCGAAGACTGCATATGTTATGCCTTTGTAGCCATTACAAGTGAATTCAGGCTAAAAACAACCATCAACAAAGCCAAAATGCTCTTGCAGGTTAATCTAGAACATGTGACGCAGTTTTTTTTTCGTGTCTTCTTCTAGTTCTCCAGTGAACGAAGTGATTATTGTAGAAAGCACAACAACAGGTGTTGTGTGTGTGTGTGTGTGTGTGTGTGTGTGTGTGTGTGTGTGTGTGTGTGTGTGTGTGTGTGCGCCCTTGCTGTAATCATTTCTCACTTTTAATTTATTTTTTATGTGGTAATAGTATTTGACACCAGCTGCTCTATGGACTGTTTTTGAGCACCACTAAAGGAAAGAATAGCTTTGGTGTACGTTCTTTATTTTGTAAGTTCCCTATAAAAATACGCTTCATTCTTGGCGCTCAAAAGCGTGTCCCGGATCTCGCTATGTGCTAGAGTGGTGTGCAGTGCATTGATGTGAAAGTCGTGGGGATAAAAAAGAAATAATCATGCAGTTCACTTGCGCTGTGAACACTTCTTATTTAGCCGAGGAAGGAAAAGCAATCGCCTTGGTGAGAGCGGCTGTGTGATACAGGAGCCTTCTTTCAAACAAAAACTGAACTTATTATTTAAAAAAAATGAAGAAAACTGGAAATCTAGAGTGAGTGTTTATTTCAGGCAGCGGCATACTTAAATTAAGCCTGAACTAACGGTGAAATAACTTTCCTCTTGTGGAGGTGTGGATCAGCAATTCATAGTTCTTGTTTCTTCTCCCTCGCATGTGTTTTCATATATTTCCAGCGAATCTGAGTTGTTGTAAGAGTACCGCCTTATTTTGTGGCTTATAAGTTATGAGTTGCATCTCTGCTTTTTGTCGCAGCTGAGACCATTTATCTAAATAATTTAGTTTTCTCCAAATTTAACCCTAGTTTGTACTCACTGCGGTAATTAGTTGTGCATTTAGCCACGCTCCCAATATTTTGCGATCCATTGCTTTTTTTTTTTGCTGTTTCTTTTATTCATCCATGCGTGAGTACAGCTGGGAGAACGATGCTCGCAATGAAGTGTTTCATTTTATACAGAGAACTAAACTTAGGGTATAACAATTTTTCTTGCTTAGCCCCACATGCTTAAGAGACTAGGCACGATATATTGAACTAAGAAACTTACGTGAGTGCTTTATACCTTTAACGGGATTTAGGAAGCCTCCGGAGTATAGTGGAACACTCACTTGATGATGTTAGGGTACCCTACAGATGTACTCGTCACAAACGCCATTGTAGCGAATATAATAGCAATGATAACCTTCGCATAGGTCCGAACTTGACAAGAGTTTTTTCGTGGCCGCCACGGCGGACCAACGGTTACGGTGCTCGGATACAAGTGGCGCAGGTTCGACCGGCGCGGTGGAATTTCGGCGAAGGAAAAATGGTGGAATCCTGCGGGTGTACTGAGCCATGTCAGTGTACGTTGAAGACCAGGTGCTCAGAATTCCCTGATTCCTCCAAGACGCCATCTCGCATAATCATGTCGTGATTTCGGGACGTAAAACCACGGATATTTTATTAAAGTATTTGTAAAGGCTATCAAGCGTAGGTGTCTACATAGTGTAGATTTCATTAACATTTCCAAGGAATAGTCATTTGAGCTGAGCGTATATACCTATGATCGTAAATAGAGCACGTATTGCTGCCCTTATAAGAGCTGCTTGCCCTTATGCTGCCCTTATAAGTTTGAAAGCGAAAGCGTCAAGCAGCTTGTTTCGCCGGAAATGAGGTTAGTGTCGTGATTTCGAGTGAAACCTCGGCGTTGCATATTAGCGAAAAATTCAGGAACATGCACGTGAATAAATTAATTAAAATTTTTGGCTTAATTGCGAATAACGTATACCGGGAGTCTGGGTGACAAGCAGGTGTTCTACCACTTGAGCCATGCATTCCTTGAAAAAAAAAAACGCTCTATGAATGTCATGTAGTACGAGAAGTCTCATGTAACATTGCGGGGCAGAGACACAGAATCGCGCCATACGTTGAAGGATGTGAATTGCGCAACGAGTGGATGGTTTAAAGGTCCACCTATTAGGTTGCGCTGAGACATATTTATTCATCGTCAGCAAAAGCAAAAACAAAATGAATATTTGCGTATACGCGCGTTGTCCTACGGGCTAGAGCTTTTCGCTGATTCGCTAGAGGAAGAACTATGGTGTATAGGGCACCTGGAAACTGTATACTCGGTACGAATTTTAGGAAAGCTGGAAACAGTCCGTGTTAGGCCTTGGTTGAGGCATCGACCGAGGACCGAAGCCATGCTAGTCATCAAGAAGGCGATGCGCACCAGGCCTGCTTTCGCGTTCTACTTTTAAAGGTGCAGATCAAGCGTCCTCCAAGATTTTGTTTCCACGCATTGGTACAAAACTTGGGCCTATAATACCGATAGCCCCAGGCTAAGACCTCCTCAGAACCTCAATAAGGCTCTTGTCTTGTCATGTGAAGCTGCTGAGGCTTGGGTAGGTCTTGCGTTACCCTAAGTAACCTTGCAAACTATTGTTATTTTACGAGCACACACCTCGTGTTGGCAAGTATAAGCTGCATGCAAAGATGTAAATTGCACTCCTTTACAACAATTGTTTTGTTCATAGTGTACAATAGTTAGCCTACCTATACATTATACACAAGTATCTGCCACAACGGGGGAACTTCATCCTCTCAATAAATTTACACTAAATGTTTCGCTTGTGCACCACCGTGTATATGAGTGGGGTTCGCAGAATGGAACATTAATAAAGCAATGTTCTGACCCACTCAAAGGGCCTTATGGGTTACCTCAAGCGCGAGGGCTCTTGAAGAAGAAAAAAAAAAAGCTTCAGCCATCCTTTTTTTTTTTCGATTGTGGCAGTGACGTGCTGTCAATTAAACTTGGAAATAACAATTCAGACGACATTTGCCACTTTCGATCAACCATCCTGAAAGCTGTCTTTTTTGTTGGAAATTTCTCGTTTCATTGGAACGTTGTTATGCAGTCCCTGTGAGTGAAATTTACGTTGAAGAAAAAACTGCTGGCTCATCTGCATGCTCGTGACACTGGCACTTTCTGTGGATTCTGAGGCTTTAAGGGGCGTGGCAGCTTGGGCTAGTTGCGTCCGCCCTGCGTCCGTCCATCCGTCCGTGCAGCCATCTGTGCGTACGTCCATGCATCTGTCTGTGTGGTTGTTCGTTCATCTAGTCAGCACTCCAAGTACCACTATCTCGCATCTTTTCATTATATATGCGTCCATCTGTGTGACCGTCCAGGCGTCCATCCGCCCGTCCATGCGTGCATCCGTCCCTGCCTCCATTCACGCGACCGTCCGTCCGTGCAGCCATCCATGCGTCCGTCCATGCATCTGTCTTGGTGTCCGTTCGTCCATCTAGTCAACACTCCAAGTACCACCATCTCGCATCTTTTTATCATATATTCCGTATATAGAAGCACCGCCATCCAGCGGACATTCCAAGGACTAAACGAGAGGTGGCACACGCACACTTTCTTACGGCTTGCGCTTCGTGTCTATTTCCCACCTTTAACCACCTCGAGTTCGTGGTATATACTCGTTCACTGTGTTCATGGCACTGCGGCCCAATGCTCTCTAAACCTTTCTAAAACCAAGGAGGTTACGCCCAGCGAGGATAACGAAGCAGCCCTTTCTTGTCAGATAGTGCTCAATGTACATGCCAATGGCTGCTAATTGGGAATGAGAGACAGGAGAATTCGGCTTTTAGTTAACGCACACGCTGCGAATTTTTTTATTGTTCAACAACGCACAGGAGAAATCTCCCACCGGCACCGCCTTGCATGTTAAAGTGTAAGACTGGTTACGTACTCCG
The DNA here is from genome assembly GCF_043290135.1 of Rhipicephalus microplus. Classification (NCBI taxonomy): domain Eukaryota; kingdom Metazoa; phylum Arthropoda; class Arachnida; order Ixodida; family Ixodidae; genus Rhipicephalus; species Rhipicephalus microplus. The sequence continues at coordinate 203,607,973 of NC_134705.1, forward strand.
ACTACGACAAGGGATGAACGGTTTCTGCTTTAAGAAGCTTCGCCCCTAAAAAATGCCCCGCCCCTCCGATTAGAATCGTGAGTAAGTGCTAATGCATCGCATAGCATTCTTAACGGCGTTTCGCACGTGAAAACCCAGCGTTAGAAGAATATTGTTTTTTTTTTCTTACACTGTGCAGCCAATAGCGCCGTTCGCAGCACGTAGCGTTTTTATGTCGCGAAAAACGTGGTATGTGCTCCCAGCTCTAGAAGCCAGCGTGCACCGCAGCGGTTACTATGGGAAAGGTCGGTGGACGGATCCCGACAGATGCCTGACATATCCCGACTAAAAAATGCATTCGCATTTAAAATGTGCAAACCACGTTTTCCATTTCGAAGGTTCGATGAAACGTCGAGATGCAGCACAGGGGAAGAATAAAAAGGAACCAGTAACTTCTTTCCCAACTCCACTGCCTCCTCTGTTATGCTTTCTCGTTTCCCCTCTTCTATGGGTGACAGTGAGTTTGTTTGCTTGTCCGGCAGCGGCAGTTCATTCCTCCCAGGTTAACGGCCGTCAAAATCGAGCTAGCTAGACGAAGAGAACAAAAACGAGGCTAGATAAAGAACAGCTCGCCCAGGATCTCGTGCTGTCTTTGGGTCTGAATTCCTTACAATGACGTAGTCTGACTACTAAACCTTCCGAGTGAAGCCATCTCCCTTCGTGGGTCATCGACAGCAGGGTCTCCCCACCTGAGCAACGCCTTGCACGTTTCTTGGCTAATGGACACTAGCTTGCTCATGGACACACCTTATACGAGAGCTTATCCCATCTTTATCGATCGGCAAATCTGTACCCTTGATCGCTATCGCTTGAAAACTTGGATGCACAAGCCCACATCACAGCGGACGTTCCATCACATAGCACGTGCTTCTCGATGGATTTCACCAATCTCTTCTCTGAACAGACGGACACGGATCTGCGTGTGACGCACTCATTGGCTAAACGTAAGAGCCCTAATGACTTGCTCAGGGAAAACTTTTCAGAAAACCCAAAGATTCGAGAGAAGTCGGATATCAACTTCATTGAACACCTACATGCACAGCCCAAGTTTTCTGTCTCAACGGCATCCGACGATGATCTCCCGCCTAAGCGCAGCGAGACTTCAAGGATTTCGGACTTCAGAATGTCAAAGCGACCAACAGCTAAGTCTCTCTAAAAGCACGAGCCACGTCGCAGGTCAGAGCGGAAACTTCACCGAACGTTGACGCAGAAGTCGACTAAGACACCCAGGCACCTCTCAACCCACTGCAAAATGTGCAGACGGCCACGTATGGTGCTACATACTGCGTTGCGGGATCCACTATTTCCTGCTCTATCTTTTGAAATGAGGCGAGACGAATGCAAGCGTTCCGGGATCAATGTGTGACCATGTCGATTCAGTCAGTTCCACCCGCCAGAACCATCACCAAAAAAATTGTACTTCAAAGCACAGGGAGCTTCGACTACCATGAGACTGCCTGCTCCGTCCACGAAAAGAAAATGGAACTGTCTGTGGAAAAACGCATCGTAGCCGAGGTTGTAGACCGTCGCGACATTAAAGGAATTCAGCCACTAAGACAGCGTCGGATCCTGGGCCAGCTGTTTATCTTGCTGCTTCTGTTTTTTATCTAGCCTCTTCTTCCTTCTCTGCGCCCAACTAGCTCGCGAAGAAGCCCTGATGCCACTGCTGCTAATCATCACACTCGGCTATGACTGTGCGAGCACGGAGCTGCTGACAGTGCTTCAAGTGGGTGGAGTTGCATGCATCGTGGTGGTCGGCCCGGATCACACTGGCAGTTAGTCGAAATTGGCTCCGGTGGCCTATATATATATATTGATGTCGGTGACGTCGTATCGCCCGTCGTACGACGATCTGTGGTATCATCCGTCTCGTATCGAGTCGTAGAGAAAATGTTGGGGGTGGATGGGTGGATATCATCTCGACGGGTGGCCACCTTCCCCCCTAAGGTCGCTGCTGTTAGTTCCCCGACGGGGACGTGCCCCGGACCACCTAAGCGTAACTGCGATGCTGCGGCGAGTTAGGTGCAGGTGAAAAAGAACGGGGTCGATGATACGGCACATCGGGTGGCTGCGGTTGCGGGCCTGCATTGCTGTCACAACGGTTATCAAAATAAGCTCGAGGGGAGGTTTGTAGAACGTTCTGATGTCATGGCATGGGCAAATGCGGAAAACACGGCCGTCTTCTCCGCAATGCAATCAAAGTCATCGATGGCTGACGGTTCGCCACAAGTCCCTCTTACGAGTGAATGGTCGACTGGTGGTCATCCTTTGCGACCAAGATACAGATGTCGGTGGAGGGTGCAGAGGCAACGTTTTCTTAGACACATTAGACTTGTAACGCTCCTGATGACATAATAAAATCATTTATATTTCTGATTCTTTCTGATATTGCGGCATATAGATATAGTGGATCAGATATAGTGGATATAGCGGCGGCCGATTGGAAGCTGGGGTCCACGGCTCATAGCAAGGCCTCTGGCTGACGTTGCGATAAGCCAGTGATGCCGAGTTGTACGTCACTGGAGTGGGTCGACGGACGGCCGATGCGTAGCTTAGAGACTGCCTAAGAGTGATTCGGGCAACAAAAATGCTTGGTGGATTTCTTGCCACACAACTTCTGCAACAGAAGCCACGACAGGTTTTTGCGCAGTCACAAGGAGGTTTTGTATCTTCTCACGAACGACCTCACGAATGAGCTTTTGCAGAAAACAGTCACTGCCGGCATCAAAGCAGAAAACCAGATAGATGCGTTGTCTGATTTGCCTAGGTGTCGGTGCCGTTTCTGCAGTGCTTTCTCGATTTTCGTAGCCTCATTTAAAAATTTTGCTGAACGCTTGTTGGTGGGATGCGTAGGAGACCTGCAAACAGCTCTTCTGTGACGCCTCTCATAAAATGTCGGAGTTTCTCAGGTTCAGGCATCTCGGGGTCAGCCCGTTGAAATAGGCCGGTCATGTCCTCTGCAAACATGGCGATGCTGTCATTCAGTTTTTAGAGGCGCGTCTCGATCAACTGCAGAACAGAATCACGGCAGTCATTGTTTCCGAATGTCCCAAGAATTCGCCACCCAAAATTCATCCCATTGCTCATACTAAGCAGCAAGGGTGTCAAAAGAAGCACGTGAAACCTTTCAGGCTTCGTGCAGAAGGCTTCTTTATAAAATTTCCCTGAGCTGTGGCAAGTCCTACATTGGAAAAACGGGATGATCCCCTTGGGGAGCATGCCAATAGTGTACATTGACAAGGGTGATGGCGCGCGACTTCTCGCGCATGCCAAGTCATGCTCATGTGTGCCCCAATTCGCTTAAACTAGGACCATCAGCAAAAACAGAGATCAAACAGCAAGGGAACTACTATAGAGGCCTATTATATTAGAAGTAATGGAAACGCTTGTGTCAGGGGCGCATCTATTGTACACTATCAATGTGAGTTGTGATTTAATAAACTGCGTACGTGGTCACATGTATGCGGTAACTATTCTATGCCACTGCGCCTAATTGCGTTGAAGTTTAGCCATTTTTCATCCTACGACGGCAATCAAAGTTTGGTAGTTTGGCTCTCGTCTGTCTGTTTCCTCACCTCTTATTTATGTTTCTAGCTTTGCGCCAATTACGAAATGTTCAGCGAACTTTTCAGTCATGTTTGTCATGTACACGTGTTTAATGCTATGCACCTTATCGTCGACAGCAAGGTCATAAACCAGCACCATACGGTGATATTGCCCCATTTATGTCATGTCACACATAATTTTTATATCATGCTCCTATTGTCGCCTCCTGCATTCATGTTCTCCATGCACTCACGTCATGCCATACGAGTTCTGATATATGCCTATAGTAAACAAGCTGAATACGAAAACAGCAAGACCTTGGAGGCTTGATATACAAACAGGCGCGGTGGAAGTGGTTCGCCGAGAAAAGCTTCGTATCTAATACGGATAAGAGCAGTCAAGTTTCAAGAGAAGCCTGTTCGCTAACTATGCCTTATGTTAAAATAAAGCGACTGTGGCAAGCGTTCTCGTCAAATCCAGCCAAGTCTATCGCGACCAACTTGTGTCACCGACAAGCCGATGTCAAGGCCGTCTTGATGTTACTGCCCTGTAGTTCTCAGTATTAGAAGCGCTAGCCCCCACGTTGTCAGAAGGACATGTTCAAAGCTACAATATTCGAACGAAATGAGCGGAAAGACGCCCCCCCCCCCTTCCTCACTTTGTGAAGCGGCCAAGCATAGGCCGCGAGCGAAAGCACAACCAGCGGAAAAAGCGAAGCATCAAAATAGAGAGCGCTATATTCTACGCTCAATGAGAAATGACACTGGAATGAGCGGGCGATAGAAAAGGAAGGAAACGGCTGCTCTCGTATGAGCCCACGCCGCGCGCTATTGGCGGTTAAAAATTCAGCGTATTCTGCGGTAGGCTTATCGAATTTCACCCGGCGAACAAAGTCGCTTTCGGCGTGCGCACAGCCTCGGCGTTCCTTAAAAGCGCTCCAAGATCGCGATCGCCGGCAATATTTCATCCTCCCAGGCGTCCCGTGCCGATCGATGACGCCTCTCTTTCCGCCACGACGCCTTTTCCGACCCTTCATGGGGCGTCAGTTGTGTAGATAATGGGGCGAGAGCTGCCGAGAGGGAAGGCTGCTCAGACGTCATACGCGCCAATATATTACGCGCAGTGCGGCGAAAGCTACACACCACGTTCGCTAACCTTCAACGAAGAGTATATAATGTTATATGTTGACAGGTATTTTTGAAGCTACTCACACCGACACACAAACTGTCACACTTATAAATTATCCATGTATCACGTTAAAAAACACCAGGTGGTCTAAATTCGCAGAGTCCTCCACTACGGCGTTTCTCATAATTATATCATAGTTTTCGGATGTTCAACCCCACATATAAATTAATCAATCAAGTTATTTATGTATTCTCTTTCGTTATGATTACATCTGTAAGTTGGAGTCGTGTCTAGGTTTCAATTCAAACCTTCCAAGCTGCAGATGCGGGCCGATAAAAGTTTTCATGCCTTTGCCTCATATACTTTTACTAGGGAAAACATTGCCGCTAAGGATTATTTTTGTTTTTCTAAGAAAACATCAACTACTAAATGATTTGATTCACGGAACCATTGTTAATGAGCTCGAGAGTGCTCATCAGTGTAATATTGATACCATGTCATTGCTTTAATTAAAACAAAAAGCGAAGTGAAGTACATAAAAAAAGCTTTCTCGACATTATTATATTTTATTATATTTATATTTTTCTGTGTTAGCACTATCATGTGTTTCAAAACGTTTTTGCCTTTCAGGTATGCCTGTGAAGAATTGTGCAACGTTCAACGCATTATTACTGCAATAAACTACATTATATGGCCTCTGTGTAACGCTCTTGTGTCAGTGATGAACAGCTATTCAATACAGCGGGTAATAGTCCGTTGAATCTTATAAAGCAACAGTAACGACAATACAGTAAATTCTGAATATGGAAGCATCTATTATTTTCAATTTTGGTACAAGTCCCTCTTCACATATGTGTATCAAAATTACAATTTATGCGGAAATGGGCGCTTCGAAGTGACTCAAAAGTGTTTATCAGAACAGTCGCTGCCCTTACTGGGCTTCTTTAGAGTGTACACTCTAGTGGCTACTAAAACGTGGTTGTTATGGTTGTGTATTGTCTGTGAATATTCGTTGCTCTGCTTGAAACCAATAATGAAATCAATCAGTGTATTGCTACTAGTTGTGCTATTATTGATATGTTCCCTTTCACGAACGGTAGCAGTAGAAACTACGCAGTGAGTTACTGCACTTATATACCGCGATGACACATCCAGTTTTTCCTTCTTTCAGTCTTTGTTCACCCGGTGGATTAACTGTCTTTATTGTGGAAGCATGTCACCATCCACCTCGCGTAATAAAAAAATGAATGTGAATGGGTGATAAGCGTGAGATCAGGGGAAATCCTGATTGAAAAAATTGAGGGAATAAACGCTTTTTAATCTTATCATAGCTTATGCTTTTTGTGTGTTGTTTTCGTGCTGTCTATATTTCTCCTTTCGAGTTAACGACGTGACCGTTTCTCGAAGTGCGTCAGGAGACGGATCCGTGGACAGGCTAATGCAGCATCAATTTCTTTTTCAGTTTTCTTTCCCTGCGCCACGTCTGCCAACATCTCAAGTAAAAAATGAATTATGTGCTCAACGTGGTTCTCTCAAAAAGGTAATACTTTTAGTTACACTGCACAGAACTAGGAAGGTGAAGCACAGTGGGTTTAAAGGCGGATGTCTTCTTCCACAATGCCCTTCTTTTCGCCGTCATTACGCTTTCAAACACGTCGTCTCCTTCCTCTGCGATGAAGAAAGCTTGTGCAACAGTTTCGAGCACTCCTCTTTTATATTTTTTTTTTGTTCTGCCCGAGTAATTTCCTTTCTCCCTCCACTGCACTTCCCTTTCCTGCACCCTCACTCTCTGATCCGACACGTGGCGCACGACGCTCGTCATTGAGAACGACGTGCACGTCACTGCTCCCTCGCGACTTCTAATGGGGCTTAATGTTCGAGCGCGTTATTTGGGCCCCGTTCTGTGAATTCAGGGCGTCGACCAACTTTCCTCTCTCAGATTTCTTCGCATCTCTCTCTTCATTCTTTTCTCTCTTTTCAATTTTGTGAGTCCTGATTCTCGACGCCTATCGATGTTGCCTAGTCCGCTCGCGCCTCTTTTAGACTGTCGGCGGAGTGACGTGCAAGGCAATTGTAGTATTTGTAGTAGAAACTTTATCGTATACTAGAGAAAGTGAGGACGAAGGTGGGTGGGTCCCCTAGTTCGTGGCCCCACTGGCCTTAAGACTTAAATGTGCGCAAACTGATCTATAAAATATGTATGCGCAGCGCCTCTCCAATCATTTTTTAAACGTGAATTTCGCTGCTATGCTAATTCATTGAATGAGCAACCCATAAAAACTTTCAGGGTACTTTGTGAATTCGCTTAAGAGTACTTGAAAGCCAAAGTCGTCTGCGGTGAGCATGTATCACTTGAACTCCGTCTTTGTTTAGGCGAGAGGCACCTTACATATAGTGCCTAGTATGTTCAATAGAGGCAACTTAGGGGCGAGGCTTTTGTTTGGCGTCCGTGCGCATGGCGTGGCACAGGACAATGTACACTGCCTTGAGAATACGTGAGAGGGTCCATAAAGAAAGTTTTACAATATAGCCTGAAACGCAGACATGGGCTGATTATAAGTTAAAATATCGCTATTTTCGGCGAAAAAAGCCTATAGGGAATAGTGTTGATGAGTTGATTTCTTACAAAATGTGCCAAAATGGCGGGGGGGGGGGGGGGGGCTTCTCAAGGAAACCTGCAACACAAACACACACGCCCAGCATTATATTGCCACACCCACCCTTTTTTTACATAAATTGCCGGCCTATTTCACGCGTGGTAATGCCTTACGCAATCCGCGCCAAAATGTCTGAGAGCATTTCAGATTATTTCAGGATCGTCTTGCCGTGATCGTCTTGCTTCACTTCAGCCGTGAAGAGGCTGAAGCGAGGGAGAAGTGTGTTGTGAGCGGGTGGAGGGGCCTGCAGCTGCTGCGTGTGAGGGAGAGAGTGGTGTGAACGCGCAGCAGTGGCTGGACGTGCTTGGCACCACTCCAACACCTGCGGAGAGAGGTTTCGTTAGGTCGTACAGGACAACGTAACACAGGCTAGTCAAAGAACTGCCTCGCATCTATAAAAGACAGCGAAATAATCATGCTGACGTCGCTGCACTGTTCAAATGTTGACTGTGTGATATTTGCAAGATGTTTGAGCGCGCGAACAAAGAAAAAAGGACAGGGTAGACAGAAAGAGCGCTGACTTCCAACTAACTTTATTTCACAGAGTGGCAAGAATATATACTGCTAAAAAGGATGATAACAGAGTATGAAGGTAAAATGCAAGCCTAATCTACACATCAGTAACAAAACACGTGTGACGGGTCCTCTATTGCCTCAAAGCCCAGTCAAGTAATCACGTTCAGCCTGTGCTAACATTGCTAACCTCTGCCTTGTCAATGCCATAAAGAAATCTGCCCCCCCCCCCCCATGGTACACCCAAGCTTTGCTCTACAAGTGGAGTGGCTTACCAAAGCTGGTTACCCCGCGCATGTTCTCGTTTCGGTGGCGGAAAAGCTGGTCACTGTCTTGAAGCGAGGCGAGAAACCGGATAAGCGAAACAGTCTCAGAAAGAGCCGGCCTGTCGTACTGCCTTACGTGCACGACGTCTCACACAGGCTAAACAAGATTGCTCGAGACACCAACGTTCTTGTGGTTTTTTCTGCACCGGAAAAATCGCAGAGGCTTTGCAAACGGGTCAATGCACCTCGTGCAAATTCTGCCTCGTGCTCTGTCGCGCACAGGACACGCTACGTCCCATGCGCAGTGGGAGTCGTATACTTGATTCCACTGACGTGTGGGTGCATCTATGTCGGGGCAAACCGGCAGGTGCATAAATGACCGCCTCTGAGAACACCGAAACAATGTGCACAATGTGGTACAAGGGCATCTTGGCATTCATTGCCGAGATTGTGGGTGCACCCCCCTTTTTGATCAGTGCTCAATGTTGGCAAGGAACAGGGACCAGCTTACCCGAGAAATTATCGAAGCCGAAAGAATACACTTGCTAGGAGATAAGTGTGTAATCACATCATCGGTTGCTTTATCACAGGCTGCACATAATTACCTGGCTGGGCTTTGAGGCAATAGAGGACCGATATGTCCAGACAGCCATTGATATATAATATCGTGCCCTCGTGCTAGAGCTTCATGATGGCAATGTCTTATTTCTTGTACCAAGCTCCTAAACAGCATTCCATCAGGATATACGCCAGCTGCGAGAATGGCATGTCCTTTGTGGTACCTCAACCAGCTGCAAGTACGTCTAGAAATTCCGGGAATCAAAAAGAAAAGCAATCACTCCAGAGTAGCATTGAAGCAAGCAACACTGCTATTACTACATGAGTTGTACTTAGACCGAACGCAGATATACACTGATGGGTCCGTCTCGTCCAGCAGCTCATCAGGGGCCACTGTAATTCCGGCTGCAGCAATGACAATTAAGTTTAAGTTGTCGCATATGACTACATCTACGGCATCAGAGCTTGCTGCTATAAGGGCTGCTTTACAATATCTCGTCCAAGAACGTCCAGGAAAATGGGCCATATTCTGTGATTCGAAGGCAGCGCTTCAGAGTTTGCAGTCTATCATGCGTAGAAGGAGTCATGAACAATTCTATTTTGCTAAACTTGGTGATAAGCTTAGGTTTTCAATGTCCTCTTGAGGCGGTCATTACATGACTTGTCAAAAGAGTAGAAGCGAGCATGGTACACCATCTAGCAATTGGTCAGACACTTTTTAGCTCGGCTCTTTATATAGTATATTTCTCTATGCTGACGGTGCCGGTTCCAGCGCCGGAATCGCCTAGTTGTTTGTGCGGGTTGATCCGTGAATATAGGCCAGCCACGCAAAACCTAATGAAGCCAAACACACAAAATCAGAATTTCTAAACTCAGCTTGCCTCTTTCGCATTAGGCCAAGTTGAACTTACATGAGCCTAGTTAAGTGAATGTAAGTGCACCCGAATATAATCCAGCCCAGTTGAGTGCAGTATCACCTGATAAATTCGGGCGTAAGTAAGCTGAAGCCTATTCCAGGTTGCTGTTTTATATGTTAAGTGCAGTAAAGCTTTGATGCGCCCAGGTGTGTCTAGAAAAGTACACCTACAGACAAATTCAATTATACATAGTTTATCATGCTATAATTTCGTATTGCCGAGCAAAATTAGCCCAAATAAGGCAAAGCTTATCGCGGCCAGTTAACCCTATTCTACTGCCCCATAGGTCTGCAGGTGCCAATCCCTAGAATATACTAATCACTCTTTACTGACAATATACCAATCAAGCTCATTTATGTCGAATTAGCCTAAGTTAAAACTCGTACAAATTATGGTTGATTATTAGCCTGGTATTCAATCACTCACAACATTTACTGTAGTTTCACGTGGCATAATTAGGCTAATTATCCATAACTGGTATGATAAGGCAGCGCCAAGGTAAGCATAGAAAAATCTAAGTGTGGTTGATCATAACATCATCATATGGTCTTATTATAATCAGATGTAGTTAAACAAGATCTAGTAAAACAATAAAGTAATTGAATAATTTTTATGAGCTCAGAGATTCTAAGCTGAGGAAGATACAAATTACTGAGTCAAATCTTATTAAACTAAATTAAGTCTAATTACCCTTAAATTAATTTTAAATATGTCTTTGTACTTATTGCTGGTATTTCATCATAACTAAGATTATTCAAGTTCAAGTTGACCTAACGCAACAAAGGCAAGCTGGGTTAAGAATTTAAGTTTGGGTGCTTGGCGTCATCAGGTGTTGGGAGGTTGGCTACTCTTACTTATTGTTGTCGCGACGGGACGGCATCCGACGTATACACGTGCCGTCGTCGCTGGTTTAATGGAAGGACGAGACCTACAAGAAGCGAGCTGCCGAAACAGAGCGGCGGCCGTGGCGTCCAACCAGCCAGAAGCTTGCTTGCTTGCTTGCTTGCTTGCTTGCTTGCTTGCTTGCTTGCTTGCTTGCTTGCTTGCTTGCTTGCTTGTTCCTTTCTTTTGTGGCTCTCACCCACTAAGGGGGATTGGCCAAGAAGCCGGTGGTTAATGCAAGTGAATACCTTTAGGTTTTCTAGACTAGGGGAATATGATTACTGTGTTTTGATTGTGATATTAATTTGGCGCAATGTAAAAAAAAGGAAAAGGGGGGAGAGAAATAATCGAATTTGTTGAATATCTGTTGAATTGGTGGAATCGTTATATGAAATTCTCCTGAAAGTTGTCATTACAATGTATCAGCTAAATAATAAGTGGTAGTGGGGCTAGTAAAATTCGAGAGCTGATCGCTGACTCAGCAAGGTAATCTTCTTGTGTTATATTTGAATTCGCAGAGAGCCCCGCAGATGATGCTGTCGCTGTGTCCTAATGAAGTGGCCCCAAAAGACAAAATATTGGGAGTATTAAGTGATACTCCTAGTTTTCTGAATAAAATTTCGAAGCAGTGTTTTCTTTGATTTTTGAAACGGTGACATGTGATAAGGAAATGGTTGATATGTTCAGGTTTGTTACAGCTTGAGCACAGAGGGGATGGCATCAAACCAGACCTGTTCAAGTAGAAATTAAGAGGTGGTACACGGCAATGTATTTATGTTATCAAGACTTCCAATTTACGCGTGTGACACCATTTATTATACCATGGGAAGTGCAGGTGCGAGAAATCTGGATTCGGTATCATGATTTTTGATGAGTCTTCAAGAAGGGAAAGTTAGCACACAAAAGTTGTAGGCGCCGTTGAGCCACCAGCACTCGTCATCTTTTTCTCTAGCCGGCTGGCCGCCACTAGCGCTACGCTACATGGCAATGAACTGTTATAAATCGCGACACAAGTCCGGCACTGGAACCGGCACCATTACAGCTGCTACGTAAAAAAGAAAACAACGGTACAAATTTGATGGAGCTAAGACAGCGACAGCCAGCTGTTGCTTTGGCTAGGAGCAAGTCGGAGGGAGCAACATGAGAGGCCAACTATTACGACGGGACGCGCATTTGCACTGCCGCAGGTGTCTCGTCCCCAGATAGCACATCGATGCCTTCGGCTATGCAATACCGTGATCGGCACTGTTTTGCTCACGCTTGTACTAATGCACGCACAAACATGGGGATGGCACCAGCAACATGGGTATTAGCAACACCAGAAGCGGTAAGGTGCTGCTGTCGGCGAGGACTGGTGCTCTGTACACTGCTACGTTAATAAACTTCAGAGGATGACACCTGACTACAATTGATGTTAACCCGACGTGGCGACTTTATTGTAGGAGTACATATGCAATGTGTATGAAGTTGATTCGTGGGGTTTAACGTCCCAAAACCACGATATGATTATGAGAGACGCTGTAGTGGAGGGCTCCGGAAATTTTGACCACCTGGGGTTCTTTAACGTGCACCCAAATCTGAGCCCACGGGCCTACAACATTTCCGCCTCCATCGGAAATGCAGCCGCCGCAGCCGGGATTCGAACCCGCGCCCTGCGGGTCAGCAGCCGAGTATCTTAGCCACTTGACCACCGTGGCGGGGCAATGTGTATGAAATTGAAAAGCCAGCAATTGGCGTTTCATGAACATTTGGGCCTATGTGAAAGGGAGTTCCATGCTCTAACTCGCCACTCGCCGTGGGCAGCAACCGAACCTGCGACCTTCCGTATATATATATATATATATATATATATATATATATATATATATATATATATATATATATATATATATATATATATATATATATATATATATATATATATATATATATATATATATATATATTACAGCAGGGATTTAGTTAGTATTGAGAAATGGTCTCTTATGAACAAGCTTATACTACATGCCGGTATTTGCGCCATCGTGCGAAGGCTGGTTATTAAAGTTCATTTGGTTATATAACAATCCGCTTGCTGGTCGCCAAGCTCAAGAGTGACTTCCATCTATTATAGAAATGACAAGTGATAACCGCTGTCAACGAAGTGTCTACAGAGCTGTCCTGTGAAGGAGCTAGAACAAACCCTAATAAGGTTTTCGGAAGTAAACTAAACTATTTTGGGAAAACCTTTTGATATACCTCCCAACATTTCATTAAAACAAACCTGGACACATTTCAGATATTTCAAAGCGTACCTTTTTGTACGCGTTCGCTAGTAAATTGCATGGGTCTATGACAGCAAATTGGCGAACGTATCAAAGTATTTTAAAATACAATTCGCAAGTATCGTATTGTATACAATCTTGTATCTGTATGTCCAGTATATCTTTCCTCAGTATCTTGTATTATATGGCGATGCAGTTTCAAGCCATCTTTGCTAAGCTGCGTATGTACGTTTGTGCCACGCATTGTTCAAGCGATAGTACATGTTTTATTGTGAAACATGTACACAGAATGCATGCTTTTGTAAAGCAACACAGCATTTCGAAGCAGAGGAAAATAGTTTCGCTCTATTTTCCAGCAGAGACGTGGCTGAGTAGTAGAGCACCCACTTGCCACGCAAACGGCCTGGCTTCTATCCTCACTCAGACGCGACAAAGTTTATTATTTTTATTTGAATCCTTCTCAACATTTTTTTCACGCACAAGATACTGATTTTTCGCTCACAGCGAACGGCACCGACGCCGCAATATCTGCGAAACTAGTTCTCTAACACTATCGCATATTTTAAAAAAAACTCTTGAAATAGCGGCACATGCGGCACATATTATAAGCTATAACACATAGCGACTGATGCTTTCCTTTTGTCCTTATACACTATGCGGGGCCGCAGAGGCGAGAAACTAAATCTGCCACCTTGTCGCCAACCAAACTACAGTCTATAAGGTGGAGCTGTTTTGTTATTTCTACGTAACAATCGTAAGCTTTGCTGAGCGCCGACTGTGCAGAAATTATAGCGCACAGAAACAACGCCCTTCAACCGAACATTATGGCTGATTCCATCGTTGAGCACGATTGGCCTCTGAAGAAGCGTCGTGTTCCCTAACCCGATTCCCTGCTCTCCGACCTCCGAGGGCAACGAGGTATTCAGGCAACGTGAACGATATCCTTGCTCCCTGAGCCGGCACCATTCCCGCCCAGAAAGCACGGATCAATACCACACGAGGCACTGGCGTTTATATACGCAGATAGACCTCGCCGATTTTCCCGCCTGCCGTGTGTATTTTGGCAGAATGCCGCAGTAATCCGAGGTCCACGCAAGAGCGGCACGAGGGGAAGGAATACTGAAATGATGAAAAGGAGAGAGAACTGTATGGTTTTCTCTCCCCTATTCGTCAAGTAGTGCACCGCCTGCTCTGCACCATCGTTCCTCAGATCAATGTAACTTCGAGGCAAGCACATTGTGTGTCCACATAGAATCAACTCGAGGCAAAGCGACCAGCACCATGGAAAGGAGGATGGAAAGGTTTGTGAGCAGGAAATGTGCGGAACAAACTGGCGTTGCTTGGACGACTCGATTGCTTCCTTCCTTCCTTCTCTACGGTTTGGGTGGTTGGCCTCGTTTAGACGGTGATTTATTTCCGAGGATCGCAGTCGCGTCAAACTACCGCCTCCCCCCCCCCCTTTTCTCTCCACAGCATCACAACGACACTCACACACTATTATTCTGCGTTTTTCTCCCCTCCCCTTTATTCCACAGGCACGCACGCTGTCATCCACAATTAATTATCGATGCCCATACAAGCTTGCTGAACCCGCGAAGCTTTCCTCTCTGGTTCACTTCTCCACACCCTCCTCCCTCCTGTTCTTGAGCTGTTTTTTTTCTTTCTTCTCGTTCTCTCTACGCCTGTGTTCATACTACAATGCACCATTTCATACTGCAATAAAACGTCCACACGCACACCTTTATATTTTTATCCACAGTAAATGTACTAACACGTCATTCCATATATTACAACACCACGCACAGATGTGGGTTTGGCTAACGCGCAGTTGAGCAAGCATAGAGCGATCGTCATCGGGAGACTGATGATGCTTGGGAAAGAGACTATAGTTAAGCTCAACACCACAGCAAAAAAAAATGTTTATCATGCAGCGCATAAGTCGCATTAACGCTGACATTGGATTGAAATCAGTAAGTGTAGAAAATACTGTGCCTGGACTAAAGAGGCGAGATTTGATCATTGAAGCTGAGTCACTTTCTCCTTTCAGACGGAAGATGTACAGAAGCTGTGTGAGTTATTTATTTATTTTTTGGCAGCGCTGTCGTGACATTCGGGATACCAGTGATTCGGCTTGTCAGAGTGACACCACTTGGATTATTATCGCACTTTGCGTGAGCGGGAGCAAAACCAGATGAAGCGTTCTAGTATTACGCAAGGCTGAAAGCAGTCGGTCGGCAGTAAGCAGTGGTCAGCTGGGTTCCGGCCAAAACACGAGGTTGCCCTAACTGCAAGGAAAGGCACGTGATGCCAAGGTGTCCGAGGCAGCCCCACTGCACCGGTCATCCATGGTACCTGTATGCAGTCAGGCGATGATAGGAAGAGATACCAAGGCCAACGGAGACCTGCACAAAACACAGGCAAGATTTCATGGCTGTAGCCGCATTCCTATCTTCTTGCCCGCTCTATTCTCCCACGTGAGAAAATCAAAATCTTGGGAGACTCGTGAGCTTCAACTTCAAAAGCGCAACTCGGTGGTCTAATAGGTTTCCGTCAGCAATGTCTTCTCAATCAGCACGCTTCCCTTACAGCTGGTCACCTCAACCATGTCGCGATGAAAGGAACAACTAGTTTCTAAATACCCTGGACTGCATGGTGCAAGTGAAGTTGTGATGTGCCCACTTCTCCTTAATTCATCATTCTGCGGATTCGCGAAGTACCCCCAACACGTCGGCAAGGCAATACACGCACCTTTATACGCAGCTGCTCGCGTTCTTGATGCTGTTGCTGACTGCAATGGTTCATTGAGCGCTGTGCAATGGCTTTACCTCCGTGTACACGTGATTCCACGCTTTTGACATGCAACATCGCATGCATAAACGCAGATCAGTGCACTATATCAAGTGTTATTGTCAGTGAATACAAAATACATGGATGCAAAATAACGGTGACGTGTGAATATTTTTTTTTACTGCTCAAAGCTCGAGCGTTCATCTGTGGTACCACTCTTGCTTGCCACGTAAAAGACATGTGCTTAAGTCTGGCTTGGACACGTGATTCTTATTTTTTGCACCAGTCACGATTTCTCATTCGCGCATAACGCCGATGTTTGCCCCACGACCAACGATGCTGGCACCAGAACTTTCGCGAAGGGAAGTCTTTATTGTTATCACGTTGAAAAGTCGCCATTTAAGTGTTTGCTGCATTCAGGTTACACAGACTGCGCCTTGCCACTTACCAGAATAAAGAAAGCTGCAGTAAAAAAAAACATGGTTAATCCTTCCATCATAGGAATCAGTAAAACACGAGAGTAATATGTGTTTTTTCAGAGGTACGTCAATGTTTACAGTACAGTGATATAACAGAGGTTGCGCAAGGTATATTGGTGTTTACCAGCAATACCACCGCTTAACGCGGATGCATGCACATTGACGCTTAGTCATACATATCTATTCGGACAACTAACGTCCACCATCAAGAGCAAGCGAATCTTTTAGTGACACACACCTGTGAAAGCTGTAGTATTTAACGGTGAGAATGAACCGGAGAAAGCGGTGTGACGGCGAGAGCGCGACTTACTGGTGGACACAGAGCTTGGGCTGAGATGACTTACTCGCGGCATGTTGGCGTTATTGAACTACACTGCCCGACTAGAGAGAAACACAGCGCGTGGCACGTTTTCCCTTTAGCTGGCTGCAATTATTCGAGGGGTGATTGCAAGTGGGGAACGTGAAGTTAAGCCAGGCAAAGCCGGCGGGTGTAACAGAGCTTTTTGTTTCGGTATGGATGGATGCTATGAGCGATGGCAACGCCTTGCGACGCTCACGGTAAGTTCGCCACTTGGACTATAAGAAGGGAACTACTTTGGCGCAAACAATACAGAAAAATGAATTTAAAAAAATGAAGGCGAGGAAAGAAGCAGATTGACGCCATTTGGAGATGTGTTAGGGCGTTGACAAAATTTCACTTCTCCTATCCGGAAAGCGCCTGATGGGACGGACGCTTAGAAACGATACGTTGAAGGAACTAATCGTGGATGCCACGGTCATGATGGATTTCTGCACTTCACCAAGAGTGATTTGAGAGGACAACAATGGTAGTTATAAAAGGCGTATTTTTAAAGCATGAAAGTATGTCGCCACGGCGCAGTCGATAGCGTGCCCGACATCTGTTGTCGCAGACCCAGATGTCACGTGTTCGACTCCCGTTGCCGGAACGTTTTTCTTCGTTTTGCAGTAATGCGTATTTTTTGATGTCATGCCCGTGACAGAAATAAGTCGCTGAAGTCTTGGTGGACCCCGGCATAAAACACTTTCGTGTCAACAAAAAAAGACGTTGAAAATCAAGGCTCATAGTTGGCATGTGAGAGTGAGTTATCTGAACTTATAAGAAGTAAAAGACCTGTGCAGATACACGCGTGCTGACAACTTAAGACGTCCCGAGAGGGCTCGTCCGTATAATTGAACCACGACATGCGTGCCACAAAAGAATAGTCCCGCTAGTTCACTCGGCAGTATTCTCCAAAGGCGTGGTCACCGGTCGTTCGGCGCATGACGTCACATTGGAGAGCGTTCCCATTAGGGCCGGCTTGTGTGCATCCGCCTGTACTGAGTCCAGCGTCAGTTACGACGAGTTGATGGGCAGCATAATGTTGCGCGATGTACGATGAATATGCGAAACAAGAATTGAGGTTCTCTCTCTCCATTTTTTATGAAGTTATTTCACACCGCGGTACATAAACTTCTCACATGAACTCGCAAAGATGCTTTAATCGAGAAGGCCTGCGCTGTACTGCACGGTTTTACGGAAAGAACGCCGGTGCAAGCGACGCCTTCGTGCAAATAATAGCACTCTGGGGCGTAGAGGGAAAGAGAGTCAAAGGATGATACGCCTGGCTGACGTGTGCGCATATAAGCAGCGAGTACGAAAGCAGCTCACGCCACAGGGTGGGGACAGAAATTGGTCACAAGAGTAACTGTTTTTAAAAAAAAATGACTACAAGAAGAACGTGAACTCCATAATGTCTTTATAAAGCCATTATCAGGAAAGGCCGGCCGCGTGAAAGGTCAACTGAGATAAAAGGAGGGCTGTTTCTTTTGAATACATGGCTATGTGCTGAACTAAAAAATATGTGCTGCATAACTGAGTCATTAGCTTTCTTTGCTTCCTCTCCTGCCTGAAATGTCATTTGCCGAAGCCAATTTCACGTCACTCTTGGAGTGGGATGTCTACTTACACCCAAAAGAAGTCAGAAAAATGAATTTACAGACCCACTTATCTTTGTGATTCAATTATTCGCTAGTCGATGTCTCACACCATCTTCTGAATGCACGTGACAATATTAGTCTTGAAACGTAGTGAAAGGCTATAAGGAAGGGACCACTTACTTTTCTCTGAAAAACGTGACAGTGTAAAAAAGGCAATGCATTTTTAAAGCATCAGCGCAAGGGCCATTTCGTGGCTGTTTGGCCACGAAATGGCCCTTGCGACACAAAACATCCAACATCATCATCATCGTCGTCGTTGTATATCCATGAGAGTTATAAAGGATTTGTTTGATTGCGAAATATACTTTCATCTGACAGCGGCTGGTCATCTAACTTGTTGAGTGTACTAGACAGATATCGTTTTTGTATTCTATAATCTGGGCAGTAACACAGAACGTGTCAAATTGTCTATCCATCACCTAGACTCATCATCACAGATGGCCGTGCAGGAGCTACTGGGCTTCTTGCAAACGACTGGCCTGTGTGGATGGATTTTGTATTTGTGTTTTTTGTTTGTGTCTGTTTTTGTTCTTTTTCTTATTTTGTATCTCTCTCTTTCAATTCCTTATTCACCAACCCCAGCGCAGGGTAGCATATTGGATCTGGTCAACCTCTTTGCATTTCTTTTTCCTCGTTTCTCTCTCGTGCGAGTTTCTGTATGGGGAGTTTGGACAACCGGGTCGTGTGTGTGACGGTGCATGTGATTCAACTCAAACCAGCCTGTGATAAAAAAAAAGAAACAAGCAAGCATTATCTAGATGAATTCTAGAAAGATGCTAGACGCAACCAGAGTCTTCACAATCGTCCACTGTTCCAAGCCTCGCGGGGCTTAGTGCAAAAAGAGTGCCGCTTTCTCTCATAGCTAATGCATTTACCCTTAAGAGGTGAGATCAAGCTGATTATAACAATGAATAACGTGTGTCACTACGTTTGTGTTCGATAGTGGGCTTGTTTTACTTGGGCAACTTTTCGCCTGCCAATATGTTTTGGCTTTTCACAAACTTTATTTCCCCCCAAAAATGCCAGCTGAATCCTGCTTAGTGGCGTGAGAAATAGGCTATCAGAACGTGATGAAATGAGGCATGAATCCGGGCTTGTGTGAGGGCATTGGAGACTTTGTATCCAATATAAAACAGAAACCAACGATAGGGCTCGAGAGAGGGGTGAGCTTTGTCTCGTGAGTGCGCAAAGTTTCTGTCCAATATGTCCTCGTATACGGCACACATAAACCGCTATAAACACAACAGAAAGCACGCTCTTTCATCTGCGAAAAGACAGGGTCGCTGAAATAGAAGCAGAACATAAAACGAAAGAAGGATGCGTGGAGATTAGAGAGACGACGAGAAATGGGAAGATTGGAACAGCGGGGATTCAGCCCGGCGTCGAGTGCAGCCAGTTCCTGGTTGAAACCGCTCTGCAAAGTGATATTTGTTGGCGCTTTCTTTCAGCAGTTTATTCTCGCTGAAATGAGACTGAAAAAAAAAAAGCATCGTCACATCGTGTGCTCTTCAACAACTTTAGCAATCTCAGCTTCCTTGTTTTTGTCGTGCTAGAGTGAAATCGGTGTTTTGATCATTCCGCTTTTTTGATCGTTCCCGGCATAAAAAGCACCAGCATATGCAACTATAAGAGATGACTTATGGCGCGCGAAAGTTTCGTTGAGTATGAAGAAATATTACACGCGTATGGGCATTTTATCTGCCTGATTTTACTGTTTTATTTCTTTGTAATTGTAATGGGGCTGTAATTTTTTTTTAAATGAGTGCGCTACTTTTAGTGCGCTACTAGGCAGTTTAAGTACGAGCTTCACCCCGACACGGTGGCGCACTTGTCAATCACTGCTGTAGCATGTAGATGGCTTCCATTCAAAGTGCCCCACCGTGGTGGTCTAGTGGCTAAGGTACTCAGCTGCTGACCCGAAGGCCTCGGTATTGAATCCCGGCTGAGACGGCTGCATTTTCTATGGAGGCGAAAAGGCCGTAGGCCCGTGTGCTCAGATTAGCATGCACGTTAAAGAGCCCCAGTTGGTTGAAATGTCTGGAGCCTTCTACTACGGCCTCTGCCATAATTATGCGGTGATTTTGGGACGTTAAACCCCGCTTATCTATCAATCAGCTTCTATTCTAATTGTAAATACCTATTCGCTGCTAGTTTAAAACATGATACACATTGAGAAATGGAAGTTAGTTTTGCAGTTTAAATTAAATTAAATTTAAATAATTGGTTGATCTCAGCAGTGATTTCAATATCCGTGCTGAAATTTGGCAGGAAATTAAAATTTTATCTACTGAAAACCATCGATACGAACATGTGTCTCTATGAGAAGATCACACATCTGAAATGCGTGTAAGATGCTTGACGTCACGGGAATAAGCAAGTGTAATTGCACAAGGTGAGCATGTTAGTTCTCTCTGTATGGGACAGTGAGGGATTTCGGTGACGCTTAGGTTCATTCTCAAGTTATAACCGACTATATAATTAGAGGTAAATGTAGCTTGAGCACCGTTATGTGATTATGTGCAAGCCTTATATCCCGGTTTTTAGACTTTTTATTGAACTTCATCTTCAATATGGGCATCTATGCGTTTCATCTATCTGTTTCTTAAGCGCCAACGCGCTTAAGAAATATCACAAATGTTACAACCTTGCACTATGCCTTCCAATGTTTTCAATGTTGTGTGTTTGGTTATGTTTGTCATGAAAGAGGAGTGGTCAACGTCCGAAAGAATTTGAGATTTTTCTACAAAACAGGTAAATGAAAATTCAAGGATTTGTTATATGCGGTATCACTACAATACTGTATTCAGTCAATAAGACGATAAAATTGCTTCTTGTAAAGCTTGCGTAACTGGTTTGTTCACTTCGAAAAATCATTTCAGTATCATGAAGCAATTCAATTGTTGTGCTTCATCACATCCAAATTTCCTTAAAGGGACCCTGCGACACTTTTGGGACAGCCTTATTTAGCACCGGAACAATTCAATTGTTCCGGTGCATACAAATTCAATTTGGCAATTTTAAAAGACGGCTCCCCAACTCTTCTCAGTGGGCATAAGCACTCGAGTTTCATAGATGTTACCATGTGTTCCCAAGATATAGTGCAAGGGTTTGGGATAGACAATGGATGTATAAACACGTGGGAGTGACCATTTTCCCAATCTTATAAATAGCCCCTACTTGCGAAATGACGACATCAGGTGCTACAGCAAATTGGTGAACTGGAAAGCTTTTCGGTACCACCTAAAAAAACAAATAGTGAACTTATGACAGCTGAAAGCTTTATGGAATGGAATGAAAAAACTTTATTTTTATGAAAAAACTTTATTTGCTGAGAAAGCTTTACTAATTTTTTTTCGGGATAATGCGAATATATGTACAAAAAAGTCCCGATTCCAAAAGATTCTGCTACAGTCGACGGAGAGTATGAACGTCTAAGAGCCATCAGACGACGTTTCGAAAGGGCATATCCACGCAGCGGAAGTCTAGAAGCACACAAAAATGCGCAGAAAATGCACGGTATAATGCGCAGACGACTAGAAAATTTAGGTAAACAACGTTGGTGTGATGTTTGTGGCACGCTCTCTCTCCACACACCTGTTCCAAGAATTTGCCTCGTAATTCGATCATTTAGTGGCCCTGTATCACAAAGCTTCCTGTTTCGTGCTCCTGCTGTAGCCTTGGACAAACGGGAGATTGTGGTAGTAGATGAATTTTGTCAACTCATCAGTAGACCCGCCGCATCACAATGTGCCTTATTTTATAACTCTCTTGTGCTAGCCAGCCAAAAAATTAATGCTTGCTATTAAGCCCAGCATCCTCAGCTAGACCCTGTATTTACGTTAAGGGAGCTGCATTGTGCTATAGCATCATGTCGCCAAAATCGGCCTCTGGACCGGACGGCATTACGTACAATATGCTAAAGAACCTCGGACCCACAGACACAACTATTCTCTTAGATATTTACAATAATCTATGGACGCAAAAAATTGCACCCGAGTCTTGGAAGTTCGCTCGCATCATTCCGATCTTAAAACTGGCTAAGATGCCCTTGAGCCTTGAATAATTCCGACCGATTAGTCTGACAGTTTGTTAATGTAAGGTAATGAAAAAAAAAATGGTTGATGCGCGACTTCAGTGGTGGTGCAACAGAACCGGTGTATTCTCCAACTACTTAACAGGTCTTAGGAAAGAGAGATGCACAATTGATACAATACTGGACATAGTAACATATGTGGGGCATAAACGCGCCTGTGGTAGTTTGATGGTCGCAGTGTTCTTCGACTTCAAAAGGGCATTTGACACAGTCCGTCACACTCATGTTCTGCTCAGTATGTTCGAACTCGGGCTGTCCGGCAGGTATTTTCGGTGGATCGCCAAATTTTCATCAGGCTGCAAAATGTTCCTTCAGACGAGCGAACGAAAGAGTGCGGAGCACGACGTCAGACAGGGAGTGCCACAAGGAAGCTTACTGAGCCCTTTTCTTTTCAACTGTGTTATGGCTGATTTAGCAAAAAGACTGCCTTATAGCTTGAAATACTCTTTATATGCAGATGATGTTGCATTTGAGCATCTGGCACGGACGTACGGTTAATTCAGATTGCATTGCTAGATTACATAAATTATATTAACAACTTTTTAAAAGAAGAAAGAATGGTTCTGTCGCACGCGAAGACGGCTAAATTACCCTTCACCCGTGAAACGTTAAAAAAAACTTCAATCTCAATTTAGAAGAAGAACCGCTAAAGAGTGTGACACAGCATCGGTTTCTTGGAGTAATACTTGGTAGGCAGCAATCGTTGGCACCTCGCATAAATAAACTCGAAAACGAGGTCAATATGCTAGTGAATATACTCCACGGATGTGCTGGGAAGTTATGGGGTGGATCTGTATCATCCATGCTCGCTGTTGACAACGCTTTAATACGACGAAATGTTGCATATTCTGCAGCAGTATTACACGACCTTTCACGCACTTCAGAGGAGCGACTTCAAAAACTATTAGCTAGGGGACTGTGCGTCTGCCTAGGTGTTCCACGAGCGACTTCCAGCAGCCTTGCCATCGCAGAGACTCGACAACCGCCCTTTCCAGTCATGAAAACAATCGAAGCTACTCCAACGCCCTCGGCCGAAACTTCGTGATGCCTTTTACCTCGTAAATAATTGGCAAAAGCCTTGTGAACCATAGAATGAAACACGAATACAACTGAATTTCTTCCTGCAAACCGCCCCACCGCGGTGGTCTAGTCTCGGCTGCTGACCCGCAGGTCGCGGGTTCAAATCCCTGCTGCGGCGGCTGCATTTCTGATGGAGGCGGAAATGTTATAGGCCTGTGTGCTCAGGTTTAGAGAGAGAGATAAAGATGCGAAGAAAGGCAGGGAGGTTAACCAGACGCACATCCAGTTTGCTACCCTGCACTGGGGAAGAGATGAAGCGGAGAAAAGAGGTTGCAGAGAGATGAGAAGGTACACACAATCACGAGCACACTCGGGGAGCACACACAGTCTACAGGCGGTCGCTCAGGTTTGCTGACTTTAAGTAAAGTAGCAGTGCTTTAGTCGCTTTCTGCGCAACTGAGGCAGATGCCCAAGGTCCTAGTATCTTCTGCACACAAAATGGTCCGGGGTCAAGTTGATTCAAAACCATCCGGAGCTGGCATCGCTGTGTGTCGTAGCAAGGGCACCTGCACAGGACGTGTTCGATGGTCTCTTCAGCTCCGCAGTAGTCGCATGTAGGAGTGTCTGCCATACCAATGCGAAAGGAGTACACCTTTGTAAATGCAACACCCAACCAAAGGCGGCATAACAGTGTCGCATCAGAGCGGGAAAGTTGTGATGGTAGCTTTAGCTTGAGCGAAGGATCCAGTTCATAAAATTGACACCTTTGGAAGCTGGTAGACGACCAGAACGTGCGTGTGAGATCTCGAGCCAGCAGGTAAAGTTGTCTTGCTGCATCATTCCTTGATAGAGGAATCGTAACTACACGGGTTCCTTCATGGGCTGAGCGGGCTGCATCACCGGCTAATTGATTTCCGGTAATACCGATATGTCCAGGCAGCAATTGATATATAATATCAAGCCCTCGTGCTAGAGCTTCATGATGGCAATGTCTTATTTTTTGTACCAATTGGTCATGACTCCTCCTACGTATGGCAGACTGCAAACTCTGAAGCGCTGCCTTCGAATCACAGAATATGGCCCATTTTCCTGGACGTTCTTGAACGAGATATTGTAAAGCAGCCCTTTAGCAGCAAGCTCTGATGCCGTAGAAGTAGTCATATGCGACAACTTAAACTTGATTTTCATTGCTGCAGCCGGAGTTACAGCGGCACCTGATGAGCTGCTGGACGAGACGGACCCATCAGTGTATATCTACGTTCGGTCTAAGTACAACTCATGTAATAATAGTAGTGTTGCTTGGTTCAATGCTACTCTGGAGTGATTGCTTTTCTTTTTAATTCCCGGAATTTCTAGGCGTACTTGCGGCTGGTCGAGGCACCACAAAGGACATGCCATTCTCGCAGCTGGCGTATATCCTGATGGAATGCTGTTTAGGTGCTTGGCTATGACGTCTGAAAACGTAGATTTAGGCGCCCGTTAAAGAACCCCAGGTGGTCGAAATTTCCAGAGCCCTCCACTACGGCGTCTCTCATAATCATATGGTGGTTTTGGGACGTTAAACCCCACATATCAATTAATAAATTCCTACAAATTCATTGATTTAGCCTAGGTTTATATTGTATCTAATCACAAATGGTCTACCATTTTGCCCGCAACACGTGAAACAATTTGCGTGTGCTTCTGTATTTGTCTTCCGAGTGCTATCAAAACACGGAGTCGTACGACGATTGCAGCTCACGCGAAGCGTTAAGTGAAGCGAAAATAGAGTAAAAGAATGGGAACAAGGGTATACATGGAACATCAGAGGGAGTTGCGGGGGACGTATGGCGATTGTATATGGCCAAGGAACGGAAGCAAGAGAAACTACGAGACGTGAAATGCACGCAAGAAGGAACATGCATGGCACGCAGGGGGATTGGGCGTCAGGTCTCCAGCAGGAGCCCTTAGGGTTTCTCGAAGAGTGTTTGCGCCCCTTTTCGCTAGATTGCTTTCCTGGCTCGGTTGCGCATTTCGAAAAAGCACGGCTCTCCTTCGGTGAGTCCCGTCTCCGTGCAAGCTGCGAAATATTTGTGGTGAGGCTTGGGAAGACTTGGGTAGAAAACAATGTCTTTAGACAGAAACAAGAAAGAACGAAACAGACAGTACAATGGGGAAACCGGGAATACAAAACACAGATGCTCCTGTCAGCACCATCAATCGCCCCTGCGAGCTGTCCGCAAGCAGGCACTCTCGAATGTCAACGCCTTTGCCAACCAAACTCCCCTATGGCCGCTTTGCGCGCGTCTTGTGCGGTCATTTCTGGAGTAGCCTGGGCTGGCGGAGTGGAAGGAGCGGTATCATTGAGGTGGAAAAGATGCCTCCCATGAATAACTGCCGCTGAAAAGCGCGAGGACTTTGGCTGTGGTTCTTTGTCCACACCAGAATTGTTTTAGTTTTTTACATTTATTTTGTTTCATTTTTGACTATTCAACGACGTTGATGGTAACTTTAACTGCCACCACGCTGGCACGTTCGTTTACAATGTAAATATCAACGCACGCCCCAGCCCCAAATGAAGATGCGTCTGTCGATCACCTTGGCGAGAAAATCATGCTAGTTGGTTTCCATTCTATATATAACAGTATTACTTTTCACTGCTATTGTAAGTCTCACACATATTAATAAGAAATATGAGCCAATTGTTTCTTTTTAAGAAGATGCGTTTCTGATCATTTTTATTAAAGTAAGGTTTTCGGTCGAAACTAGTGACATTAGAAGTGCCTGTGTAGGAAAGACACCGTCACCAAATACGCGAAAAGATTTAGATGTGAGAAATGCTTTTCCAAAAAATATGAGGAGAGTTATGGTAGCACACGATCAGAGTTTTATACCTGCGCAGAGTGCGCTTAGCGTTTGAGTGTAGATACAAAAGGCACGACTTTGACACGCGTGCAAAACGCAAATGAGCAATGCATAGAGTAAAACTTATACAAGTATCTCACTTATGTACGCTAAGTCCTGTCTCAGAGTGTACAGGTGAAAATGAAAAAAGTATTTTTTACACCCCATGCAGAAAAAAACGTATGCATTATTTGGACTGCATTCATTAGCGGTAAGGTGCGCGTGATCCAGCCCTTTAGCATTCATTTTATTGCCAAAACAATTGCCCCTTCTCAATGATGACAGACTTGCCATGCCTCGCACGGACCGGAAGAATTGTTTGTACCCGCAAACGTTTTGATTTCTTCCCCTATGCTGACTTTCTGCCAAATCCGGCTGCGTGCCTTATTGCATCGTATTCATTGCGTCCCTCTGAAAGGCCATAAGTTGTCTGTCATTCGCTTCACGTAACCATCCCTGCTCCACCTCACTTGAGGGTAACAGAAATATCGTATTGTTTTTTTGAAACCACCTCGGTGGTCTTGTACACATGGGGCTCACTTGGTGACCCGCAGGTCGGGGAATCAAATCCCAGAAGAAGAACGCCTATTTGGGCTAGTTGGTTGGAATTCATGGTAATAAGGGCTGCAGCGCGAGCACGAAGGTGCTAGAAGAAAAGTGAAACGAAAGGCGAGGCAAGGAAAGCAAAGAGGCGCTCGTGTTGTCCTCTTTGCTTTCCTTGCCTCGCCTTTCGTTTCACTTTTCTTCTATCACCTTCGTGCTCGCGCTGCAGCCCTTATTACCATCAAATCTCAGCCATAGTGGCTGCATTTTCTATGCAGGCGAAAACACTTGATGTCCATTTGCTTAGATCTAGGTGTGTGTTGAAGAACCCCAAGTGATCGAAATTCTTGGAGCCCTCCAGTACGTCATCTCTGACAATGATATGGTAGGTTTAGAGTGCTAGCCCCGCCGCGGTGGTCTAGTGGCTAAGGTATTCGGCTGCCGACCTGCAGGTCACGGGATCAAATCCC
The DNA here is from genome assembly GCF_043290135.1 of Rhipicephalus microplus. Lineage (NCBI taxonomy): Eukaryota > Metazoa > Arthropoda > Arachnida > Ixodida > Ixodidae > Rhipicephalus > Rhipicephalus microplus. Next base: position 203,635,016 of record NC_134705.1, read on the forward strand.
GGCTGCGGCGGCTGCATTCCCGATGGAGGCGGGAATGTTGTAGGCCCATGTGCTCATATTTGGGTGCACGTTAAAGAACCCCAGGTGGTCGAAGTTTCCAGAGCCCTCCACTACGGCGTCTCTCATAATCAAATGGTTGTTTTGGGATGTTAAACCCCACATATCGATCAATCAATGAGGTTTAGGGTGCTAACAAAAATAGGTTTGTTTTCTGCTACACAAACACTTACAAAAATATTTATTGCTGATAACTTAGCAGAGGATGTCTTTGCTATTTGTTATTTCTTTTGTATCATTACCTTTTTGCTATATCTTTCGATTTTATTGCTGCACAGCATTAAATTATGGTTTCAGACGTAGTTTCAGGGTTCGATTAAAGCGCACAATTTGCAGGGCAAAACTATTAAAAAACTTGTAGCGAAGTAAATTGATTCCTAAATATATCATGGAACGTTTTAAAAAGAAGAAATTTAACTGAAAACCACAATTCGTTAGCGATTCTAACTGACGAGTGAAAGGCCCGGACAGGTTTATATCAGCTCTGATTATGTGGCCTAGCACTGGGCAGTGTTCACTACTATTGGCAAGCTGACCGCTAACGATATGTGAGGTTTAACGTCCCAAAACCACCATATGATTATGATAGACTCCGTACGTGAGGGCTCCAAAAATGCATGATGTGACTCAATGACATCTTTAGTGTCTAGTGTACTGCAGAAATATACAACTGTGCATTTCCAGCAAACTCATTATCGCGAAAGCTACCTTTATGCAAAATGTTTCAAGAAGACGTAAGATATCTTTCCCAGTTTAAATGATTTGAATGGTGCTAAGATGGCTCCTAAAAAAACTTGTACCTCACCACATCATGCACGAATGTCTTCGCGTCAATGACGCCAGTAGTCTGAGTTACCTTCACAAGAAACTTGAGGTGAAGAAGCAACATAATTGAAAGAGTTAATGCTAGGCCCTTACAGAATCTGTCAAAGTGGTTTCGGTTTATTTCGTAGCTCTGCTGGCTTTTTTGCAACGCTTTTTCTGTGATATCCAGTGTGCTGGTCGCGGGGTTGGAAAGAGTTATAGCTGTATTATAGTATTTTTTTCTTTCTCTCCGGGCAGGCTGTTGCTTTGTCTTTGCGGTGTTCGAATTAGCAACAATACTCTAAAAGTAGAGTTCATTCGCTTTGAGCTGCACCGTTGAATAGTCACAACGTACGGCTTTTCACTTCCAGTTTTGTTACGCACAAAGGATCCCGTGAGTTTTCTGCCTATTTGGTTGATTCCCTTTTTTATTGCTTTCTGCCTCAACTTTTGTTTTTTTTTTCTCCACTCAATTTTTGAGAGACGCTACCACTCCTTTAACGCCTGCTTCTTCAATTAACTGCATCCTGCCCGTAGGGCTTCCTTCTACGTAAACAAGGATTATACGTCTCGGTAAGTTATCCAACTATGTGGGGAAAAAGAACGACGTACTTTCCACCCCCCTCCCCGCATGCACTGTTTTAGTTTTAGTCTGCCATCGGCAGCTTCGCAGTGATGACAACGAACAAAATCCTATCTCTCTCGTCGTTGCTGTTTTGGCGCGTCTTCGCGCGACTCTCTTTGCTATTCTGACGAGAAACGCGCTTTGGGTGAGCAAATATACACCCCAAGCACGGTGTGAGATAAAGTGTTTGCGTCTCACACCGTGACCCCGAGGAAGCCTGCTACCATGCACTCTGAACCTCTTACAAACGCCGTATACATAAGCGTGCTTGTGTGGCACGTACGTTGCGGTGTGCCGATCTCCCTTCGAGGCTTTTAGGCCGCGCCTGTCGCCGTGAATAAAGCGTGGAAGCGCAGGGCGATAACTCAGCGGGCTGAGACGTGTACGCGGTGCGGGGATAATGCTAAATGGCGAAGCACTAGCTCGCAATATATATATAGCGAACCACACACACAGCTAAAGCTGAAATACTGGAATGAAGCTGGGACGCCGGCTACACAAATTCGAGCGAACGGAAGCGCTTCGAGACGCGAGTGTTCTATCGTGCTATACACCTCGCAGCTAAAGATCACTTTGGGGAAATTTAGAGAAAGTAATGCGTAATGTTCTTCTTGTGGAATTTCCAAGTACTTAGATAACGCTTCCAATACAAAGCAATTTAAATAGAGTGAAATTTTTAGTCGAACACAGGCAGAAAGCTACGCGCAGCATCCACTGACTAGTTGTCGCGAAGGCGGATTGAACGGCGGTGGTGGTGTCATCAGCACGGCTTTCCTCCGCGTTCGACAACGCCCACGGCGCGCTTTCTAAACTCTCTCAACAGCACCACCAGGGCTGGATGGCGCGCTACTATTGGTCAACTCCTTCCTCTGGCACAACCAAATTACGTACCTGCTCTTTCTCTAAATCTTTCCTCCTCTCTGCCCAGTTACAGCCTCTTCACGTCGTCAGCCTTTCCCTATACCAGGTTCACCTCGCTAAACTAGGCTTCCTTTTCAACCACTTGGATTACCCGCGCTCTTCTGGCTCCGTTCTCTCAGCTCGACAAGAATGTGTCATCCTTAGGATTTGCCTCGTCTTTGAAAAGCTCCGCTGTTGTTATACACCCAGCTGCATTGAGCGATTATTTGTCGACTTCCTATAAAGAGAGGATAGAGGAATGCTGTCGGGATTGTTTGATGCACAGGTACAAGCTGAAATGCGGTGGTCAACAATGCATCTTCATTGCGGTGTATTCTAAGAGCTGAACCACCAAGCAAAACTAAACTTCGTGGATTCCCGTTAGTATTTGTATAATTGTTTTCGAGAGAATACACATTTATCCGAACGTGGAAATTGAAATGTTGCAGTTACAGGCCCTCCTCCCGCGTGCGCAGTAATTCAGCCTTGTTGCCATCAAGCTAATGACGACAGCGTGATGCTCTAATGTCTTAAGAGCAATGATACAATCTATATTTATTCTGCAAAGATTTTCTTACAGCGTGCATAAGCAACACGGACTTTCATACGCTAAAACTGTAAGAAGATCTGTTATTACAATTTCCTTTTTTACGCATACAGCCTCAACCTAAACAAAAAAGTACAACGCATCGTTTAGCAGCATGATGTGTGCTATAGGTTATTACACACATTAGCTAATATCTGCTGACCCTCCCGATCATTTTAGCTCACTATTAGGATGAACTATCATCAACATCATCATCATCGGCCTGACTATGTCCACAGCAGGACAAAGGCCTCTCCCGTGATCCGTCAGTCAACTTGATCCTGCGCTTGCTGCTGCCCCTTTATACCTGCAAACATCCTAATCTCATCTGCCCACCTGTCTCTCTGTCTCCATGTAACCCGCTTGTCTTCTCTGGGAATGCAGTCAGTTACCCTTAATTACCAGCGGTTAGCCTGCCTACGCGCAACATGCCCGGTCCATATCCATTTCTTCTTCGTGATTTCAACTATGATATATTTAGCCCAGGTTTCTTCTCTGATCCACTCTGCTCTCTTCTTGTCCCTCAAGGTTACACGTATCATGTTTTCTTTCCATTGCTCGCTGCGTCGTCCTCAATTTAGGCTGAACCCTCTTTGTAAGCCTCCAGATTTCCGCTCCATTGGTAAGCACCGGCAAGATGCAGATGTTATATGTGTTGCTCTTGAGGGATAGTGGAAATCTACCAGTCATGCCGAATGTGCCGAATGTGCTCCACCCCGTTCTTATTATTCTAGTTACTTCAATATCGTTGTTCGGCTCCGCAGTTATGAACTGTCCTAAGTAGGCGTACTTTTTTACAACTTCAAGTGCACTATTACCTATCTCGAAGCGCTGTTTTCTTCCGAGGCTTTTGTAGATTACTTTGGTTTACTGCAGAATAATTTTAAGACCTACCTTTCTGCTCTCCTTGTCTAATTCAGTAATAATGGATTGCAATTCATCCCCCGAGTTACTCAACAATGCAATGTCATCGGCGAAGCGCAGGTTACTATGGTACTCTCCATTAACTCTTATTCCCAACTCTTTCTATTCTAGACCGCTGAAAACCTTCTGTAAGCACGCGGTAAATAGCATTTAGGAGATTGTATCCTATTGTCTCTCGCCACTCTTGATTGTCATTCTGTCACTATACTTATAGAGCGCTATGGTGGCGGTTGATCCTCTGTAGATATCTTCCAGGATGTTTATATATGCTTTGTCGACTCCCTGATTGCGCAATGTCTGCATGACTGCTGATATTTCTACTGAATCAAATGCCTTCTTGTAACCTATGAAGGCTATGTATAGTGGTTGCCTGCATTCTGAGGATTTGTCTATTACCTTATTGATAGTATGAGTGTGGTCGATTGTTGAGTAGCCTGTTTCTAAATTCTGCTTGTTCGTACGGTTGATTGAATTCTACTGTTGTTTTAATCATGTTTGCGATTCCCTTTGTAAACAGCTTTTATAACACAGAGAGCAAGCTGATTGACCTGTGATTTTTCAAGTTGTTGACATCTTCTTTCTTATGTATTAAGAATATGTTAGCATTCTTCCAAGATTCTAGTGCCTCCCCATCAGGAGAAGCTTCGTGAACAGGGTGGCTTGTTTTTCTAACACAATCTGTCCTCCGTCTTTCAGCGTATCTGATGTTACCCGATGCTCCCCAGATGCTTTGGCTCTTCGCATTCCCTCCAAGGCTTTTCGGACTTTTTCTGCCATTACCGGTGGAATGTCATTTGGGTTACTGCTGGTTCTTACATTATTGTAGCGGCTGTCGCGGCTACTGTAGAGACCTCCGTGAAACTCCTCTGCTATTTCAACAATCCTATTCATATGGGTAGTTACTTTGCCTTCCTTGTCCATTATTGCATACGTCTAGTTTTTACCTATCCCAAGTTTCTTATTCACCAATTTGACGCTTCCTCTGTTCTTTAGAGCGAGTTCTATTCTCTCCATGTTGTACCTTCTTACACCGGGTACCCTACGCTTAATAATGAACTTCGAACGCTCTGACAGTTATATTTTGTCTGTTGTGTTTCAGGCTTTCATGCCTTCACGTTTCTTGATGAGATTATTTGTCTACTGAGACAGCTGGCCAGTGTCCTGTCTACCTAACGCACCTCTTATTTCTACGGCACACTCTGTAATGATGCTCGTCCGATTATCATTCATTGCGTCAACGCTAAGGCTGGTTTCCTCGGTAAGAGCCGAGTATCTGTTCTCAAGCGAGACTCTGAATTTCGGTACTTCACCTCTCAGTGCTAGCTAGCTCACTGATTGGCTGCTTGCGTATCAGTTCCTGCCCTTCTTCCTTCAAGTCTAGGTGAATTCGAGACCTTACCATTCTATGGTTACTGCATCGTACCTTGCCAAGCATTTCCACATCCCCCACGATATCTGGGTGTGTACTCAGTATAAAGTCTAACTATAGTCAGTAACAATCTGATGATACATAGTTATGTCTGAATATAATAAACAAATTGCGAAGTTCCCACTATGTCACGCAAGGAACAGCGGAGATGATGGGCACGTTTCAGCTTCTTTTTTTAACGATCTGTACATAGGGCGTTCATGACCTTGTGCCCATTCATGATAATAATATTATCCTATCTGCGACACACGGATGACCTCGACCATTAAATTTCTGACGTAAATGTGTCCGTCATTTTTGTTTCTCAAACTATCATCAAATCGCATTGTGAATCGTGGAGGAACGATATAGAGGCAAAAATGGGGAGGTTTCAGAGGATTGTGTATTGCCTGCTTTTCTCATCGTTTCCGGAGTGCTCATAGCTGCGGCCAATATATTTTTGCTTCGGCTCGTCCTTTCCGAAAATTGAAAACAAATATTGACTCTTAGAGACTCAACAGGAGACGCTCCTGCTGAGCCATTTAGAGCTAGGTCTCGTCAAGGGTGCCAAGGAAAGGCGAATTCAAAGAAAAAAAGCACGGCAATGACGCATGGGAAAATAAAGTGCACCGCTTCTTTACCAAAACTGTGATGGACAGTGTACTCTCAATCAGAAAAACTATATCAAAAAATTGGTAAAATAACTCTCGAAAGAAGAGCCTGTTCAGAGAGTTTCATGTTCGTTGGAGTGTTGATCCCGCGGGCGTGAATGTAACGCGATATTATACCTTGGTAGTCTACGTATGCTCTTGGGAGCTTAAAGTGGATGCTAGTGAGAGGGGTTTTGACGTGAATAAGAGAGGTGAAAAGCTCGACCAAGCGCTGAAACACCGTTTTTGGTCAAATTTCGTACGAATCGTACTTTGTGAGGAAAATGACTGAAAATAACTTCTGAGTGTGCCTAACACTATTGCCGCGATGACTAGAAATGAATAGCGTTGTTAGCGATAAATTAAATACTAATAGACAAGTGTCAGTACCCGGTGACCAGGCCTTGTTGAGCCGCCTCTCGGCTGGATGGGTGGACAGATGGACGGAAAGTCGCCGCATCGAAAACTCGCCGTTGGTTACGAACCTGCCTAATGTCAATCCTTAACGCAGCTTCGTGTTGGGGCATGACCAAGTGGGTTTTATGCTTTACCTTTCCGCAAAGTATGGACTACAACACGAATCGTAATTTTATTGCGATAGCAATTATATGGAAACTCTCGGCTGGATTTTGCCATCGCCGTCGCTCACCGTATATGTATACGTATCTATGAACATTCAAGAAGAAAAAAAAACAAGACTTTAGCGCGTGGAATCGCACTTGGGTCCTCTGAATCGCGAGTGTGAGACGTTAACCACTCAGCCACTGAAAAATACGTCCTTCACCGCTCAAATGACACGCTATTTATATTCGCATTTGCGGCAAAGCTGTGACTCCTTTGTGAAGTAGAAGACCACATACTACGCCATTATTGGTCTTTCTGCGGATAAGCGAAGTGCCACTACACATCTGCAAGGTATTACGGGCACTGTTGATGTTTCATGCACCTGATGATGATGAAGAATCATGACTGAGCCCTTAGCAGTGGATGGAAAGCATTAAACTACACACATGTTGTGCGATCAGCACTGTGTGATGACCGGTTATGACTTCACTCTTCTGCCACGCTATATTGCTTTTTTCCCATCATGACTTCTGCATCCGCTGAAAATGGAACCCGCACCACGTTCCGTTCTTAGCAATCCCGTCTAAATATTGCTTTTATTTTATCTGCTAGGCTTGGCGTTCTGGCACTGCTTAAAAATATTCAAGTGCAAGCTTAATACCAACAAATACAGGCGAACCTGCAACTTCCATTCAGACAAGCACAAACCAATCGACAACAGAAGCAGGCAAGTCGTCCAGCTCTGCTCCGCAGTCATCCTCGATGGCGATGGGCCAAGCGTCGACGACAGCGCAGGACAGCACACAGCAGCCCGGTCCCCTAAGTTGGAATCCCGCGTATGCTTTTCTTGTAATTGGATCCAAGCACTGCAGAGAGTTGCTGTCCGATGACCTGGAACACATATTAGATCTCCCCAGAGAAATGCTGCTTTTTTAGGTGTGAAACGCATCAGTATAAGGTGGGCAAGTTCATACTATCGCGCATTTAGTCATTGGGCAGCTTTAATGGCTACGAGCTCATCAGGCAGCAAAGTCATAGCAGAAATTTCACGGCGAATGCTATTGAACCACAGAGACTGGCAACCGCAGCAGAGCCTTGAAAAACGCTGGCTGCGTCTTCCCTTTATATTACGGTTACTTCCTCGTGCACATCTGCAGGCGTTTTTGCAAACGCCCAAAGTTACTGACGATCATAGTTCCTCATTATCGGCGAGTTATAGCACCATGATAAACGTCAGAGAAAGAAGCCGAAATTCAAAAGGAGAAAAAAAATGTAAAGAGCAGAATTTCCACGAGTTTGCCCTGCCGTAAAGAGTCGGGCTGGGTTGTGGCGTCGACGGCAAAGAGGTGTGTCTGTGGACGTCCTCTTCGAGCAGTTGTCTTCACTGCTACATCCAGAGGTATGATGCTGTGAGAGGAGGAAGCGAAGAGGGAAGAGTGCTCTCTGCCTTTCTCTTTAGTGTGTGCAAAGTGTGCGCCTCGTTTGTCACTGTCAACTCCGTACCCGTCCTCCATCCAACTCTCTCAAAGGACGAACATTGCACGAGTGTAGTGCCATGACGAGGGAAGAAGGGGAGGGCACTTGCTGAGGGACCCCGCCCTCGCATCTTTGGAGGGGACCGTAGTTACAGTATAACAACGAAGACGCGGCAGTTTGCAGCCATATTTATTGCTTGCTTCCTTTTTTTATTCTACCTTTCTTTTTTTTTCCCTGTCTGCCACCAGCCTGCTTATCGAGTGTGCGTTATCAAGGCTTCCTTTTTATCACGCCCCTACGCCTTCCTTCCGAAAGTACCGTGTCTCGTCATAAACAGGAAAGGTCATTCTGTTCGACGCCCTTTTGTTTCTCTTTACAAAATTTGCTTGTAATTGTTTTCTCTCCACTGCCCTGAACGATCAACTTTTCCAGTTGCCGCCGAACTGTGGCTTGTACTGACTCGTGTTGGGAAAGCCCAGAACAAAGGGCGGCAAAATCAAAAAGTGTAGAGCTTGTAAGTGGGCTATGGAAGAGCGATTAAGGAAGCATTTCTCTAGAGCCCTCTTTTTTTTTTTTTTTGATAGGTAACAGCCTCTGCGGAAGAAGCCCATTTTTCGCAGTTGAGCGCCTCTTCTGCACAGCGTCCGTAACGTGCTCCAAGTAAGCGTGGTTAAAATTATTTTGCCGTCACTAAGCTGGGTGAATAGCCGGGATGTAGGGAACCAAGAACGAGATATAAGAGAAATTTTATACTCGTTTGAGCAAAGAATAAAAACAAACTCCACACACATAATAATGGATCACCTGGCATTCATTTGAGCAAGAGTGCCGAAGTATTATTCCCGCTGTAATATAACAACGTTTCCGCGGGTAATATAAATATTATGCATACTTATAATTACAATTCGTCATCTCTATTAAATTAATTACATTTTTGTGAGCAGTGATACATGAATTTAGCAGAAAGTACACGTATTTCTACTGGTAACATTAGACATCAGCATGTGTATATATGAAAATACTGTCCTAATGCACACGGAAATAAGCAATAGTGATTGGACATGATAGCTGTAAATCGCCTCTGTGTGAGACTGCGATGGCTTCGGGTGATACTTGCAGTCATAGAGAAAGGAAAAGTATAGTAGGGAGCGTTACGCAACGCGATTGAAGCCCACCAAGTCGGACCAACACGTCAGCGCGCGCGGTAGGTTTTAGTTCTCTCGGTTTAGTTTTGTTTTGAGAAGTGCTTCATCGCTTTTAGAGCAGAAGCACTACCGTGAAGAACGCTATGCTCACGTTTCTAGACTTGGGCGCCGAATCACAGTGCTTCTTCGAAGCTTAAAGAGCTCTCGCTGCCAATGATCTTATGTACACACGTCTCAAGGAGTGCGGCATAAGATTATTGTGAGAAGTTCAAGATTGAAAGGGTAACTACATGGTTGTGCCCTGTTGCAGGTAGGGTCGTTACTGCGGTAACGATGCACTGCGGCTCGTGGTTTCGTACGTGGTGTATGTTGCCATTTCAGAAGCTAAGCTCTCAACTTGTAAAGCGAGGGTAAACACCACGGTTTTCGGCCTCCCTTTAGTAGCGATGAAAAAATGATGAGTCAAAGTGTACTTTACCCCACCATTCGCAGATGCATGTTGCAGGCTTTGTAAGGAAGATTGTTTGCTTTCGATGACCTAACGCTCGTTACTGTTGTCAGTGAAACCAGTCCTTGACTTATTCGTTTACAGCATACAATTTACCACTGTCTCGCTTCACCCAACAAATAGATAGTGATAGTAGAGCTAAGTGCTGAGCGAAATGGAGACCAAGACATCTTGATCTTGAAAACTGAAAACAACACTCCCACAGACGTGCACCAGACATTGGGCAGAGTCGCAATCCTACTTGTTGACACGCATGATGAAACACTGTGGAATGACGAGTGTTGGTGCAAGCATCTGTGCCTCGTGCTCAAGCTTTCTTAGTCTGCGCATGCGTCCTAAGTCAGGCCGGGTGCGTAAACTCGCGGCAATCGTAGCGCACACATCTGTGAAGGTGCAACAGGACTGCCGTATTTAGACTTATAAGAACAACAGAAACAGGGCGACCATTTTCTTTATTTTTGGCACTACAGAATACTCCACTTCGTCATTTTTTTTCTAAAACTGAGAAAACCGAAAAACTAAGAAAGTAAACCGAGGCCTTTTTGGAAAGGTAGCGGGGATCAAGTACAAAGCGAATCCAATCCGCTCCAGCCGTCCGAGGCGAAACCTGATTCCAACCCCGACGCCGCAGCGCCAAGAGTCCCGTCCCCAGCGAGTCACACTATACAGCCCCGCAGCCACCGAGTTTTCTACGCTCCCTCGCTTCCTCTCTCGATTTGGTGTCTTGCGCCACCCCTTGAGGCTCCGGCATTACGCTCGCGCCTGCTATGTGCCGTGCCTCGTGGCCCATGCCCCGAGTTATGGAGCTCCTAGGTCCTGTGAATGTTGCATATACTCTCGAAATTTCGCGCATGGTATTGTTTCGAATACAAAAATTGTTTCATGCCCAGCCACACCGAGAGTTATTCGGCGTCATTTCCGTGACGCTTATCTTGTAGAATGTGCAAGAGATTTTCCGTAGTTGACTCCAGATTTACCCTTATTTCCTGGTATAGCCTACCCGAGAAGCACTTTTCGACAGGATAGGTCAGAAATGGCATTGAAATTGCAGTCATTGAATCCTGCTGTATTGATTTTCTATGGTGGCTGGAATGCTTGGATCCCATGTACTGTACATAAATTTAGGTGCACGTTAAGCACTCCAGATGATCAGAATTTCCTGAGTTCTCGACTACACTGTTCCTCATAATTATGTCATAGTTTTGGGTCGTTAAACCCTAGATAATATAATTTTGTCATACTAAAGGGGGAGAGTGTGGAGATCGGGGAATTCAGGGTGCGTTATGCGCATCACAAGAATCTCTTAGAAATTAAAATTTGCGAGCGATTTCGTGCTCATTAGAATAACGCGCGTTAGATCTGCTGCCATACTTTGCAATAGACACTGAAATTTGTGCACTGATATTTCTCAGCGTCTCACCCTCAAAGGTCATTGTTTCTGTGAAGACACGTTGCATGTTCCTGTTATGACCAAGCCCATGAAAGAGAAAATATATCAAGAAAGCTCCGAGTGGTCGCATTATCAATACTCGTATTCTTTTTGTAAGACAACTTCACAAGAAACGCCTTACCTGCTGTGGTTCCAACCAACTGTACTCCACTCTACCAAAAAAAAAAATGAGAAGAAAAGCTTAACTCGTTGTTTCTTAAATATGATCGGTAGCTTCAAGACTTCAGATATGATGTATATATCCATCATATTTGTTCATGTAAAGGATGGATACATGTCAAACAGAGAGCACTGATCAAGAAACATTCCTTGTTGGAATACTTCTTACTACACAGAATATACTGCTTGGACAAAGTAATAATATAAATATTAAGCCCTACGACGTCAGGTCTGGAAACAGCAGATCAAGCAGTTGTTACTCGCAGATACGAAAGAGAAATTGCTGCAGTTAGAACACTTGATTTGATTCTTTTTTTTTTTCACGTCGTCAAGGGGCCGCTCCATTTTCTTGATTAAACCTCTTTTGCTTATACGCGATTTCCTCATATCGACGAGAACCATGAAACGAAAATATTAAAATTGATGCTAACGAACTATATAAAAACGTAGCTTAGACAGCTTTCTTTATAACAAACGTGCATTATTCTAAAGAGGACGTTGTTAATATTGTCGTTTTTTCCCCTTGAAACGTAACCGTAGAAGCCGGGTGCGTGCAGCAACTCCCCGAGAAAATGCAGTGAAACATGGGCGACAAGGGCAAAAAAAAAATGAAGCTAAAAAGGATTCTTGCGACAGTGAGCTCTTTTATAAGAAAACCCTACTCCACCATGTCACGAGTCGTCTCTTCGGCGTCGTCTCTCCGACGGGTGCCTTTGAGTGCATATGCACTTGTTCCGCCTGAGAAATACTCTAAACAAAGCAGCGCGAGGAAAAGATCACAACCTCAGTGGCAGTTCACGATGTGATCCCGGGGTTGCTTACTTACGTCGAATTTCTCGTGTGCGCAGTGCAATCGCATCTCACTGCATTCTCACTCAGGAGGAATCTTTTCGGAAAGATAAAAAAAAGATGATTTCAGCCGATTGAGCCTCGCGAGATCGGCGTCCCTTGTGCTCGCGATTCCGCCTCAAAGCTCAGCCTGCTGCGCCAACATTGCCATGTTCGCTGAGCTCCCGTCCTTATCTATATATTTTTACATCTTTAGCAGGTGCTCTCTTCGCTTTCTCGTTCCAGCTTTGCCAGCTTGGTGCGACTGTTAGGATTGCTGGTTGGGCTCGCCGCGTCGCAACACCGTCGCATGCGGGTGTAGGCGACTCGCAGTTGCCGTCAATTAAGGCGGCATATTTGATATAGCGCACTTGTGGGAGTTCACGTTGCAAATGGAGGAACATGGCACGTGCGTTTAAAGCGGACAAAAAAAATAAATGAATTATTCGTGGATTGAGGTCAACGGTGTTTTCTTCATAGGAATTTTTCGGGGGAGGGGGGCCATAGAAAATAAACAAGCAAGCGTCCTTTGCCGGATAACGAGAAGACGGACAACATCTCCATGCTCAAGCTAAGCAGACCACTTTCTCCCTTCAGCTGCATACCCATGGCTGCTAAGTACAGGGACTGAGACAACCCACCTTTCGGTCTTCTTGATTGATTGATATGTGGGGTTTAACGTCCCGAAACCACCATGTGATTATGAGAGACGCCGTAGTGGAGGGCTCCGAAAATTTCTTCCACCAGGGGTTCTTTAACGTGCACCCAAATATGAGCGCACGGGCCTACAACATCTCCACCACCATCGAAAACGCAGCCGCCACAGCCGGGACTTGATCCCGCGACCTGCATCAGCAGCCGAGTAAATTAGCCTCTAGACCACCGCGGTGAGGCCGTGTCGGTCTTCCGCGCTTCAAGCTTTTATTTCGCGTATTGCGACGAAGGTGTCAGTTTTCTTGAAGACTTTCTCGCACGATGGCTATGCGTAATTTGTCTTTTAAATCACCGCTTCCACCATCAATCATTCGCAGTATGGGGTATATCAGTGATTTACGCGAACTACTCTTGCACGTGTCTTCGCGCTTTTCCGAGAGAACTATTAACATCGCATGAATCGCACCGAGAACTATGCTGGAGATCTCGGCAATTTGATTGTGCCAAACTTCAGTCACAGTTTTTGATGAGTGAAGATATTGTAAAAAAGGAAGCGAAAGAAAGCGGGTTGATGCGATGTCCCAAAGAATTCTCTGTTAAATGCTTTGAATGTACTGAACTTGCTCTTGAACGAAAATTTATATTCAAATAAATTTATTTCAACATTGGGCGAATGTCGAGGACCATGGACAAAAAGCCAACAAAGCTTGACGAAGTCTATGACCCAAATTTTTGAGGCAGAGATAAGACAAATAATGGTAACTGAAGTTTAACAATAAAACATAGAAATTACAGTTTGGTTACATTTGCAACTGAGAAAATAAGTTATAGAGACTTATAGAGTGTTTTGCCATCGACACATAATGTAGAGATTGAAATTAAGCAATGTAAAACAAGAAAACAAAAACAAAGATAAACAAAGAAAGAAAATTGTCAAATAGATAAGTTTTGTTGACATGCAAAATACAGATTTCATTCCTATCATAATACAAAATTTGATTGGCATATTACAGTAAAAGTGGAAACAGAATTTTGTACAAGGAGCATATTGCATCACAAGCCTTACCAGATGGAGGTTTGCAGAAAAAAATTATGTTCAATTTATCACACAATATCATGAAGTGTCGCATTATGTTTTTTTGTGTGTGTGTGTGTTTAAGCGCTATGCAAGTCTGTAACTTAGCATCTTGTAAGTATAATTTGTTCTGGACCTTGTTAGTTCCCGTATTTCAGAGCTCCTTTTGTAGAGGTTGTTTTATGTTTTGGCGTTATGTATGAAACACAGTTTAGGGTATCGCCGTTTCTTTATTACTATTCTCATAACTTCTTAATAATAAATTTTCGTAAATGTTGGCGTTGGTAGAGGATTTATTTTTTCGAAAAGAGGACTCTTCGGCTTAAAATAAGGGACGTTTAGAATACAACGCACAGTATTTTTATGCATTTTATGGAGGGTATTAATGTTAGTAAGTATTGTAGTGCTCCAGGCGAGATAAAATAATTTGCGCATGACAAAAACAGGTATTTATACAAAACAACTTTAACTCTTTTTGGAAGAAAATACGAACTTGCATAGCACTCCAGTCACCTGAGAGAGTTTACCCATCACCATTTGTGAGTCTACATATACCAAAGGAGGGAAAAAAGCTGTAAGAAGGAGATTTTCTACGTTTCTGATAGGTTCGAACAGCGTGGCAGCCCCGCGCCTCTGGTAGAAATCATTCGCCTTTACGTATATATTCTCTTCTCTCACCCGATGTAATCTAATTAATTGTCCATTATGCAGGCTCTCTGATTACACCACGTCAGCTCTGCCACTTCTTAAAGCACTCTGGTTTTGTAAGTGGCACATTTCCAGGGGAGGTCTGTGTCTGTTTGTCACTGCGCCTCTTACAGCCAAATATGTAATAAGGGGCAGGGTGTCTACTGGCACGAATGTACGAACTGCTTCGTTTCGTGGAAGCCCCCATTGGCTGAAGCGTGCATGCACGTGCAATCCTTTTAAGGCGTGCTCATACGTCTCGCTGCACCAAGCAGGTCTGCTTAGCTCGAAAATTCAATCGAAAATTCAAGCATATCCGCTTGCGGTGTGAACGCGTGCGGCGCTCGATCGTGCACGAGCTCCAGAGAAACTCCTCGGGGCAACGCTGTTCGGAAAAGAAGCCCGCCCTGAATTCTGTTCGATCACCTAAACTGTTGGCTCTTCGTGAGCCCCAAACACATCTCGAGGGACGAAAGTGGTGTAGACGCGCGGTGTACTGTTAACAGAGGTGACCAGAGGGGACCAAATGTCTATCGGGTGCACCACCTTCCCGCGCCGTAACATGCGTGCGCATCTCCTCACAACCCATTTGTGTCACAGAGGTGATGAAAGACCCTGTTTGCGCAGGTGTCGCGCCACGCCTTCAATGAGCGCGCGTACATTTCACTCCGGGCCAGCAGAGTCACGTGTTTTACTCAGCCCCATACCTGCTCGAGCTGCTCCAAATCTCTGAGACGCCGTTGGCGACTTTTTCTCGTCAAATGAGATACTTCCGCAACATACAACCGACCACGCACAGCTACTTTTTCTCGTCGAATGAGATACTTCCGACCCAGACAACCGACCACCCACAGCCACTTCCGAATGGTTCTCATCGCCTTTAACGTATAAGGTACACTAAGACCCACTGTTAGAGGGAACACGTGGGTGCGCAACCGGCGGATCGCCAACTTTCGAAATGTGGCGCGTGCGCGTTGGCTCATCAACACCGTGCGTGCCCCGCACCGTCAGCTACTTTACTGCAGATGCACTCGGCGTGCTCTAATAAGCATCGACCTTTCGTGCTTTTCGTCTTCGCACTGTCAGTCAACTGATACCAGTGGTCTTAATAAGCCGGTATTCCATGGCTTCAAAGGCGAGCTTGCATTGTTGGATTATATTTCAATAGCATTGCCTGTTAGCGAAAGCACCCAGTTGGTGTGAGCAGTATGTGAAAAATATGACAAGCTTAATAGTGAGAGCTTGCGAAAAACTGCAGCACTAAATAAAACTTTGCATGTTTTGTGCTGGCTGGAAATTCAACGAGCAGCAAAAATAAAAACAACAAAGATAATTTGCTCCGCAAAAATTAAGGTAATTAGCGATGCTTGCGTCATGATTACTCAATGAAAGGTGGTGTATAATACGTTTGCAACACACATGTTACAAATAAATAATTGTTGGTTTCCTACGTTCTAAAATTACGATAACCGCCACGTGTAGCGGAAGATGCCTGATTAAGTGGAGCAAACTGTGGCTCATTAACGTAAATGCAACCTTTTGCAAAAAGTAAGTAATCAGTTTATTCTCCTTCCTCCACATATGGTGCGGCTCGTCTTCCTTGGGCTCTTAGAGGAGAACCCTTGAGGAGGCGAAGCTACACCCCTGGCACAAGCGGCCTCTCTAGGGCGCCAAAACACTGGGGTGACTCGATTTTCTTCTGCCTTTTTTGTAACAAAAAGTGCGCTCAATGTCTTCACGGCGCCAACAGTATAGATAACGAAGCAATGGATTCGAGATAAAGGTGGCCGTGAACACAACAAGCACATTTTCGTATGTGCGTGTGCGTGTAACATTGAATGAATAATTATTTTGAGGTTCCATGTCCCAAAACTACATTATTATTATTATTATTATTATTATTATTATTATTATTATTATTATTATTATTATTATTATTATTGTTGTTGTTGTTGTTGTTGTTGTTGTTGTTGTTGTTGTTGTTGTTGTTGTTGTTGTTGTTGTTGTTGTTGTTGTTGTTGTTGTTGTTGTTGTTGTTGTTGTTGTTGTTGTTAGAGACGGCTTATAGCGGAGGGCTCCAGAAACCATATGGTTAGGTATCGCACTTTTTTAAAGGGACAACAATGACACGACACCCGCTACACTCGAAACTAAGTGTATCGTTCATATCCTTCTCATCCCTGTTGTGCGTGTAAAAAAGTCCGCTACCCTATGACTAATGGTATAATGATCAGTTACCAACTAGCCAAGCTCTGAACCTTATTGGGCACCGGAAATTTTGGACACCTCTGATTCACGGACGTACCCTTTAAATGGACCCCTAGTATCTTGCCTTCATTTAAATGTTGAATCCACGACCAGCATTTGATCCCGTGACCTTTGAGTTGGCAGCTGCGTACTATAACCACCATATTTCCACGGCGAGTAATGTCCTGCAAGACAGGCGTGAGTCTTGTGCAGTTGTGCTATAAAAACACCATTTACGCAAGAAACCGACGATACATGGTGAAGATAATGTCATATGTTTTGTTATTTTTGTAGAAATTGATCCAGCAACAGAGACAGAGTAATTGCAGAAACTTTACGATGGAGATGAACGATACAAAAGGACAACAAGGACATCGGTGCCATCATGGCCCCCAAGCTGCTATTACCTCCCAGTTGACCGTCAAGCGCAGAGTTGGCAGAGTCCCTGCAGAGGTGGGCAAGAACACCAAGAAAATGGATGCAGAAGCGAGTGGTACAGAGGACTCGCTCGCTAGATTCCGTGCCAACCGGTTGTGCCCTCGCGATCTCCAACGTCAGCGTAGCTCTGGCCGACTGGGCTGGCCCTACGTCATCTCCTGATGCCGACCTTCAACGACAGCGCAGCTCTGACCTACTGGACTTGCCCTACGCCATCTCCTGACGCTGACAAGAGCTCTCGCAAGTGTTGACCCGTCCTCGGACTTCTGTGACCGTGTTTCCATCTTTCCTATCTCTCCTATCCCCTCGATATGTCCTCGCTCGCTGGCTTAGCTCATCTCTCTTTCTCTACACCTTTTATCCTATTCTTTTAATCCCTCCTCACCCCATTCCCTGTGAGCTACTGTTGAGGTGTCGCACCGTGATGCAGACAGTTACGGGGCTCACTTTTCTCTTCCTTTCCCTCTCTTAGAATCACTTAGTACAGAGCGTGGCTGTACACCTTTCACTCGAGAGTCGTCACAGACGCAGTCTGTGCATGGACAGAAATAAACAAATGTGCAAAATAAGAAGAAAAAATGGACGCCGCAAAAAAGGAAGGTCGGCTGGCTCGCAACTTGAAAGATAGGGTAATTACTGAGCTCGAAACAGATAAGCGAGGGCTGGCGATAGCTGCGTGAGAAAGCTGGAAGACAAGCGAATGGCTCCAACTAGGCACATGGTGAAAACCTTACTCAACAAAGAGAGGCGAGTTGTTGTGAGGGAGGGGAACTGATGGTCACCGCCAGGAGAGGCCTACCATGTACGGCAGAGTAAGTAGAACATCCAATGTCCGTTGAAGCTTCGGGGTAGGTATACCATCTACAGTTTCTCTTTCTTCCCTCGTGGAGCTTTGCCCTGTGTAGGTTTTTTACCACGCTAGGCCCCGGATTGGTGGTGGATTGGCAGACTAGACTGTAAGAGTTAAAGAATGAAATTTAATCAAACAACTGAGGAAAAAATTTCAATGCGCAGATGAGGCTATCAGGAGGGAGGTATTACACACCGATGTTCTGGCGCATACAGAATGAAGCGTATACTTGAGAACGTCTAGATGACGTCCGTACATGTTGCCTAAAATTTCCTTATTATTATTGAATATTTTTATCGGTATAGTACCCCTGTCTTTTCCACCCTTTCGTTGAAACTATTTTTGTTATTTGTTACAGCATTGCTTCGTTTTGTCGTTGTTGTAAAATTTCTATACATCTCTAAATAGAATTTTTGTCTAGAGATGTGCAAACGAAGTAGTCTGCGAGAGATGGGCTTTATGGATGGAAACTTTCGGGGCAGAGAAAAATTAACACCCCAGATATTGACCGTTCGCGTAAAGAATAGAGGTGGTGATATCGGCGTGTGAGCGCGCATTGATTTCGGTGTAAGTTAAACAGGCAGGTTGAGCCAGTTCAAACTTAATCTGTAGTCCCCCACCATGGCGTGCCTCACAATTAAGGGGTGATATTGAGCCGCGAAATTCCCGGAATTTATTTATTTACCATGGACACATTATAGAAAGCTGACTAAGGCATTTAGCTATATGCAATCTTTACATTATCAGTTATGATCTGCAACCCCACTTTCCTGGCAATGCCAATTATGACCAAATTGCATGATCCATTTTTTTACAACTTCCAGCTTTCTTTCTTACGCTATCACGGGACGTGGCTCTATTTGCTGAACATGACAGGCGGTTTTCATCCCACTCGCCTCAAGATGACCTTGCATCACCTACCCTACCCGCTTTCTTATCGCTCTGGTGTTTTCCTTTTCCAATTTTTTTCTTTGCTGTATATGCACAATTTAACGTGGTAGTATCGCAAGACAAGTTCGACAGAAAAAATCAGAGCATATCCACAGACTGATGATGAGTGGGGCGAAGTGTCCGTCCGTCCGTTCATGAATCCGTCCGTCCGTCCAACCATGGGTTGATCTGTCCGTCTATGCGCATTTCCGTCTGTCTGTATGCCCACCCGTCTAGCGAACACCCCAAGTACCACCATCTCGCATCTTTTCATCATATGTTGATTATATACAAATACCGCCATCTAGCGGACATTCCAAGAACTAAACGAGAGGTGGCTACCTACTACATACACCGAGGACGCACGACCCGCGGCTTAAGGAGCCTCGAGATTCCAAAAACTAAACGAGAGGTGTCTACCTACTACATACATCGAGGACACACGACCTAAATAAACATTGTCATATATTTTGACCATTGTATAATGACGAGCGTTAATAATTTTTTGTTGTTTCAACGTACAGCTAGAGTTTGTCTAGCTTTCCGATTCTCATCGCACAGATGTGGCTGCTCTCTACCATCTTTTTCTTCTTTTTTGTTGTATGAAGATGAGAAACAAGTAAATAAGTAGTTCACTCATGCTACGGCAGTGCTTAGTAGACAAAACACAAGCTAAACATGTTCGAACAATGCCGCAAAAGCGTGATTTAGTGCAAAATCACGCAGACAGTCACCCAGCGTGAGCGTCTCCTTCACAGGCAGAATGCGCTTTAATCGCTTGTAGCGGTAACGACGCGGAGGCCTCGTGCACCAATTCAGTGGAGAGGAGCGTGAATAATGCCAGTAGACTGCAGTCAACGCATTTCATTCATCATTTTCACTGGTATAGCGCACCACGACAAGGCCACACACAAAGGAGAGATTCACACACACACAGCGCTGTGTGTGTGTGAATCTCTCCTTTGTGTGTGTCCTTGTCGTGGTGCGCTATACCAGTGAAAATGATGAATCCCAACCAACTAGCCCGGCAACGTGCCTTAGCAAAGTGCATTTCATTCGCCAACAAAAATGGGGTCATACCACACGCAATGAAGCGCCGATGCGTGTACTTGTAAACATGCCGCCGACCGCCAATCCACACGTCTGCGGTAAAGGTGATGATGATGAAAAACATTTATTATAAAATAAAGAGGTACGGGGCCAAAGCATGACCCCGCTACATGGTTGGCGTCCTTAGTCCAGGACACCGCATGACGAGGCCCCTACTTGCGCCCGTCTCACCAGAGCTCGTTGAGACTCTAGTGATGAGCAGTTGAGGAGGGCAGTCTCCCATGCCTCTCGGGAAGGGGTAGGGGAAGGGGGTAGGTGGGGATTTTTCGGACATGCCCATGCCATGTGGAAGATATCACACGTCTCCCCACAGTGTGGGCACCGCCCATCTGTGTTCGCATCGAAATGCTTTAGGATTGCAGGACAGAGTAGAGTACCTGTCTGCAGGCGCCTTAGAGTTCGCTCTTCCGCCTTACTCAGCCCCTTTGCAGGAGCCGGGTAAAGGCGGTGAGTGTCGCGATAATAGGTCAGAATTTCTTTGAACCGCAGCAGCGGTGTATTGGCCTCCGAGTCATAAGAGCCAAGGTGAGGAGCCCGGTGGGTAAGCGCTCGGGCGGCCGCGTCAGCGGCCTCATTACCTCGTAAGCCCTGATGGCCAGGAGCCCATACGATGCGTTTCGGGGCTGGATCAGCGAGAGCCCGTTTTAGAATTTGGCTGGCTAGGGGGGATATCTCTTCTACCAAGTAATGAGCACATGGTTTCCGGGAGTCCGTGATGATAACTTTCGAGTTGGGGTCCGTGCGGTAAAGGTGCTGCCATCTATAGCCCGATCTCGCCACGAATAACTGACGATTTGTGAAAGCATTGCGAGTCTCTCCAACTTTAGCGTCGGCAGAGCGAAGGTAACAATAAATATACTAAAAAGGAGGATATCTCTAATCTACGGTACCTGGTCGGAGAGCCAAGACTTCACTTTCTAGAAAGAAGGAGCAGCCATCCGTGAGAGAAAAAAAGTTACGAAGTCGAGTGCCCCGAAGGATGGCCGGAGAATAACAGTCGAGTGATTTCCACGAAACATCGCTGCGCAACCAAGCGCGGAAGCCAGTTTTCCGTTCGAGGAAGAGCGTCTGAAGCGGCATTTTGTTTTCCTTTATTTACTGGCGTGTAGGAGTCAGATCAAAGCCGGTGTTGTAAGTCGTCGTCTATCTATCTATCTATCTATCTATCTATCTATCTATCTATCTATCTATCTATCTATCTATCTATCTATCTATCTATCTATCTATCTGTCTATCTATCTATCTATCTATCTATCTATCTATCTATCTATCTATCTATCTATCTATCTATCTATCTATCTATCTATCTATCTGAAGGCTTTTTTTCAGGCTGCCTGGTCTTCTGAAAGCGTTCTTTTTTGTTTTTTGCTTATGTTTAGTTTTTATTCTCCCGCGAGCTGTACGTTACAAATGGTCCGTTTGCTGACGCGCTACTCTGCGAGTTCGTTTCTCAATAGAAACTTGGGTCTTCTTCCGCTGGTGCTTGTCTGCTTGCTCTTATTACCGCGCGAGTTCAAGTATAATTAAATATTCACTGCACGAAACACTTCTGATTCGCGAGCGTGCCTTCATAATATTTCTCTTAATTACTACCGAAGCGAGCGACCACCGCTCCCTAAACTGAGCCGAGCTGTTGCAGCGGCTCTATACCCGCTCCAAGTGGCGACAAAAGCGTGCAGTATAAGAAGATTATAACTAGTCTGATCGATGTTCCAGCAACATGCTGCCTGTGGCATATCGACGATGATTTACGCATAACAAGCACTAGGCCCCACCAGGTATGCCTAATCACGACGTAGCGAAGCGAGAGCAGTGATCGCGTAACCCAAACGGAATCGCTCTTTCGTCCAGCCTATTTCATTCCTCGACCCTTTTGTTGTTTCAAACCTTAGGTCAACATCTATCCCAACGCTGCACGGTTCTAAAGCGAGAGACAGCGGTGGTTTTGTATGGTGTGTGCACGCCATCATGGCGGTTCAATGATGTATTTGGATCATTTGGTATTTTGATTGTTTTCTTCGCACTATCCTTTAATTATGATTTCTCCTGTTCTTCCTCGGGATGGTCGAAAGGGCGCTTTAAGCACGCTTGCTATAGTCGAATGAGGAGCGTTTTTATTCATTCGAGCCTCCTTTGTGAGCGTCAATACTGTACGTTAATAATGCTACATATTTTCATTTCTCTTTATTTTATCCGCACTTCGCTTTCTAGTCATGCGCGTGGCTTAAAATATAAGCACGATACCGCCTTCAGCGAACCTTGCGATGAGAGAGCCATTAATAAAAATTATTACTCAGCGTGTTCCCAACTAGGAAATCATGCGCATTAAGCTGATACTATTTTAGGATGTGATAACGAAAGCAGACTCAAACTAAGAGGCTTGATAGCGTGGGAAGGGTCAGCTTATGGCACAGATATTTCAGTACGGCCTAGGAGTGTGAGGTGTGTACGTATGTTTGTTTTAGGGGCGAAGCTCCTTATGGCGTGGCTTGTGCTTCCCTCGTACTACGAAACCGCCAGTGGCACATACCCGAAATAGCGGTCCTTACGATTTTGACCTCCAAGGTGGTTCCTTGCAGAGATATCTTCTGTGCGTTGTTGAACAATAAAATAGAGTGCTCAATGCACATGTTAATGGCCGCTAAGAGAATGAGAGACAGGAGCATTCGGTCTTTAGGTAACGCGCCCGCTTCGATCCCCATTAGCAGCTATTGGCATGTACATTGAGCACGATCTGACAAAAAAGGGTTGCTACGTTATACTCGCTGGGTGTAACCTCCTTAGCTTTAGAAAGGTTTAGCGAGCGTTGAGCCGCAGTGCCATGAATACCATGAACTTGTATATACCATGAATGAACTCGAGGTGGTTAAAAATGGGAAGTAGATACGAAGCGCAAGCCGTAAGAAAGTAATAGCCGAATTTTCCGCCTCTCATTTCCAATTAGCAGCCATTGGCATGTACACTGAGCACTATTTGACTGAAAACGTTTGCTAGGTCATACTCGCTGGGCGTAATCTCCTTGGTTTTAGAAAGGTTTAGAGAGCATTGGGCCGCAGTGCCATGAACACAGTGAACGAGTATATACCATGAACTCGAGGTGGTTAAAGGTGGGAAGTAAACCCGAAGCGCAAGCCGTAAGAAAGTGTGCATTTGCCACCTCCCGTTTAGTCCTTAAAATGTCCGCTGCATGGCGGTGCTCCTATATGAAGAATATATGATGAAAAGATGCGAGATGGTGGTACTTGGTGTGCTGAATAGATGGACGAACGGACACACAGACAGATGCATGGATGGACGCATGAACGGACGCAGGCGCGGATGCATGGACGAACGCAGGGACGGACGCACGAACAGACACACGCACGGACGGGTTGATGGACGCATGGATGGTTACACAGACGTACGCAGGAACGGATGGAAGCAAGAACGAATGGACGGACGAATGCTTCGCCCCACTCCCCATCATTCACTCCGTGGATATGCTGCCATGTTTTGACCAAGCAGTACTTCAATATTCGCTTCTCTTGATTGTACGTTCTACCCTATTTCCCCCTTTTTCTTTTACCTTTATAAAGATACAATTATCAGAAAATTATGACTGTGAGGCGAAATTCTTTTATACAATGTTACGCTATTATAGGTAATATGACGACACATTTTATATCATCTGTAATATTTCTGTTATAATGTAGCGCGTGGAAAAGCGGGTAGGAAAGCGCATGCTACAAGCGCTGTTGCATGCAGCTGGTGACGTGTCAGTCTGTACCACATGGTTGTGGCTTTGCATTGCATTGGTCCTTAAAGGCCATGCTTATATCGATTGCGGTACTAGGATGGTTTTAGGGATCCCTTAACATCACCCTAACAAATACTGTGACCTATCACTTGGGAAAAAAATATTGTATTATTCCACAGTCAACTAGACTTGAGATTATAACGGACGGTGTTCTCCTCGCATTAACGCAAATGTCTTTTTTTCCAGCAACCTTTATTAATGAGGTGTAAATCCTAACTGCCGGGCTCTTTTCTGAAGCACTGTAATTGTGATAAGGCCAGGAGTACACAAGGACAAAAAAGTGCGGCATATCCACGAAGTGAGTGACGATGAGTCGGTTAAGCAGTAGGATCGTTCTCTGTTACCGTACATCACACGTGACATTGACCACTCGCGCATGTGAATCAGTGCCAGTAGTAGTTATATAGGATGTTTATTGGTCGTAGCTGGTAGGCTGTGTTGATCTGTGAATTTTGTTTTGCCTTCATTATTAGTGCTTTAATAGTGCATCTAGCCTGAAGTTGGCAAAGACGAGGTCTGTGCGTGTTCCCCTGGTGGTTGTTTCCAGCCACACGAAATGCATCGTAGAGCATATCGAGACGTCATACACTGCACAAGCAAGTCATTGTTCCTAATCACCAGCTTCATCATCATCGTCATGGCGTACCTTGCATGTGCTGTGCCGTGATGGCAGAAGGAGAACTTGTGGTCTGGAACGCGCTTGTTCTTCATTGTCATCAGCATAATCGTCATCATCAGCGGCAGCTACGGCACTCAACGCTGACAACGAACAAGCCTCGATCTTAAAGAGCTTCGCCACCAAAAGTAGGGAAATAACAAAAACATGTAACTTCCGGGCCAAGTCGGATTTCTTGGTGCGTGACGTAAAAAAATTATAGCCTTCTTATATATATATATATATATATATATATATATATATATATATATATATATATATATATATATATATATATATATATGGTGGTAGATCTAGTAGCTAATCTACTCGGCCACCGATCGTTTCCTTGTGGTGGCGGCTGAATTTTCGATGGAGGCGAAAATGCTGCAGGCCCGTGTGTTCAGAATTGGGTGCACGTTAAAGAACCCCTGGTGATGGAAATTTCCGGAGCCCTCTACTACGGCGTTTCTTATAAACATATAGTGGCGTTTGGCCGTTAAACCCCACACATCAATCAATTAACTGTGGCATTCATTGGACCTACTGCGGTAGTGTAGTAGTTATGGGGCTAGAGTGATAAGGTGGTCGCAGACTCAAATCCCGGCCGTGGCTTTTCGGTAGATGCGAAAATGCTTGAAGCCCGCGTACGTATATTTTGGTGAACCTCAAAGGACCCAACGTAGTTTAAAGTTCTGGAGACTCCCACTACGGCATACCTCCCAATTATATTCTTGTCGTGGCATATTAAATTGTGGCAAATAATATTATTAGAATGTTTTTCATATGTTTTGTGCATTGTAGTGTGCGCAGAGATATCTGCTATATTTTCTATTCCGTTAAGGAGTGATTCTTTCTCCGTTGCGTACTAGCGAAGAACAGGCATTTGCATTCCCGTTTGTCAGGTGATCGGACTTGAACTTTGTATGTTGGCAAAAAGTAGTAGTAGTAGTACAAAACTTTATTATATACAGAAACCAGACAGGATAGAACTCTATTTCCCTGCAGGAAATATACAAGGTGAAGAGCATAGTCTGTCCTGCAGGGGGTGACCCTATTTCAGCGCCCCACTGGCATGAGCCATTCATTAAGCTCTGTGAATAAAAAAAAAAGAAAGCACTACTCCTTGCTCACTCTCAAATGCATGAACTAGTGATTCACTATATATCATCAGTTCTTCCTTTTTCCCCCAAGCACTTTATCTTGTACGTAACCATTGAAGTCGATTGCGCTGAATAAAAGAACCACAGTATAAATCACCATGAAAGTTTTGTACATTGTATCATTTATTTTTATTTTTTAGATCATTTTTATAAGTGCAGAGCAGGATTCGCTCAGTCGATTTCTTAGACGGCTCTGATTCGAACGTATTTTCATTAGTTTCCGCTCTGTATATTACCGGCTCCCAACGATTGTCTGATTGTCTTTCTTTCTGTTGCTGCCAGAAACAATGTCGCGGTAATGTCGTCGACGCTGACGCATGCATAAGCCGTTCGCCACGGGCAGAATTGAGACCAGTGAATAAGCAGTAGAGGGCCTCCGGGAAAACAAGGAACAACGAGAATCGAAAGCAACGGCAGCAGCGAAATGCCGAAAAGGCGCCTAGCCAAGACAAGGACGCTGGGCGGCGCGGCTGGGGCCCACGGGTGCATTAATATCACTTGGAACTTGCCAGTCAGGGAGGCAGCTCTGGTGTGGCTGCGAGCTCTAATACTTCTGTTGCGGCCGGTGCTAGTGAAGACGAATGGAACGCGTCGCACAGACGACACTAGGCAGTCAGCAGTGGCGGTGGCAGGAAAAGGAATCAAAAACACACACAAGAGATATTGTAGCTAGGGTGGCTACTGTAGCCGCGTGCGCACAGCTCTGCCATGTTACAGAATAGTCGCTTGGCCTCGTTTGTAATGCATTCTTGAAGGAATACCCTTTCTTTTTTGTGTACGCAAGATGTTTCAGCAAAAAGAAATCTGCCCTATCTCAATTTTCTTGTGAAGCTTTCTGCGCACAAAAGATGATTTTTCTCTAAGTTTGCCATGTTGGACGTGTTTTTTTTTTTGCCTTATACCCTTTAATTGCGTGCACCAGCATGTCAGCAGAAAGGAAACTAGCTGCGTCCCAATAAAGTGAATGATCTTTAGGCGGTAGTGTCAGCTTAATTCGACAAAATGTCACCTGTCCGGTGGATGGCCTCACGCACGAAGTCACTCATTCTGCCCCGAAAATGATGACCAACTCTTTCTTCCGTTTATGTGCTCTGAAAAGTTTGTCGCATGGGGATTTTCAGGGAACACGTAGGAGCTATTTTCGCTGAGAAAAACGCGCTATCCTCACAGTCACTGATCTTGGTTGCCTATATACTTCTCTCGCACTACAATTCTGACAATTTGTATTTAATTCTCCAGCCGTTATAATTGCCGCTCGATGTAGACTTCTGACGAGTGAGTTTCTATGCGGCGTAGAATTGCGGGCGGCACTCTCATATTGTCGCGGTCGGTAAACCTTCCGTTTGTTCCTACAGTAATTCGTCCGGTCGCTATAAAAAATCGATGTCTCATTCGAGATAGCTTAGCTCTAATGGCGCACCTCACGTTGGACCACCCTCGGCCTCTATTACAGTAAATGTGGTATGACTTGGTATGAATTTATGTTAAAAATTTTCGTTATATTCACATAAGACGGGGACATGCAGAAAGAAGGTAGAAATGAGCGCTTACTCACTACTCATTTGTGTTTTGGAAAAGGCTAAACATATAGGCACAAATAATCGTCTCCCCGCCGTGGTGGTCTAGTGGCTATGGTACTCGGCTGCTGACCCGCAGGTCGCCGGATCGAATCTCGGCTGCGGCGGCTGCATTTCCGATGGAGGCGGGAATGTTGTAGGTCCGTGTACTCAGATTTGGGTGCACGTTAAAGAACCCCAGGTGGTTGAAATTTCCGGAGCCCTCCACTACGGCGTCTCTCATAATCATAGCGTGGTTTTGGGACGTTAAACCCCACAAATCTATCAGAACAAATAATCATTACAAACCGTACGCAAAGCAAGTCGTGAGGCATATTGGCAAAATACAGCATGCTAAAGTTCAAAAGGGACATTTATTTACCAGTAAGTGCTGCTGATGGTTGACTGATACACTTTTATCTACATTTACTTATATGGTACGCTCATGCTACTTCTTGCGCAAGTTTTCATTATGAGCAAAAAATATTTGTGTCACAGAAAACAAAATAGAATGACATGGTTCTATTATTGGACTAATGCGAAAATGCTGTAATGTGTTATTATGACATAGTTCTGACACACGGGATGTGTGTACTTTATACGGCCGCACGCAGGGGACAGGTGAAACGCAATCATTTATTTCTTCTTCTTGAAAGGGTATATTAGCAACTGAAAAGAAGAAAGGCGAAAGATGGGAAAGAAAAGGCACATGCTTCTATAGTGCTTGCAGAGCACTCCGATAGCGACTGCCGTCACTTCACAAGTATTCTTGTATATCACATGCTACACCGTCCCTAACAACATCTAAAACATTTTTATGGTACAGTAAGTAAAGAGCGCAATCTTCAAGTTCTTTCGTCCGCTGGCATTTTCGATAGCTGCGCTTTGCAGAACAGGTCTCCGTCATTGTGCAGTGACCTCACTGTACACACTGCGTATCGTGAAACACCTTGATATCCGCAGAATCACTTTGTTGAGGATTGGGCAAAGACGTTTTCAACGTGCCTTCCGCTGTGTTGCGCGAGTACTGCGGGGTCATCGAACGAGGAGCTTGAAGCACGCACATCTTCGTGGCCTGCTTCCGAAACGAGGCCTAGCTGAGGCGGCGTGTGTTTGTTCCGGTATAATTCGCTCGATAATCCACGGGGGCGTCATCGATGTCTGGGTAGAGATGCTTTAATCGACCGACGACGCGCTCTACTGAGCACGCCAAAAGGCTTCGGGAGAAAGGAAGGGGTGATATATCGAGGCCGTGATTCGATCGGTGCGCAACTTGCAGTGACAACGCTGTCGAGCAGTCTGAGATGGTCGACAGGGCAGCACACTTGACAGAGGACGCGTGCGTGCGTTCGTGGTCACCCTCTCGCACTTTCCCGATAAGACGCATTTTCTTGACGCGCCCGCTTTGCAGCGAAGGAGTGTGCCCCCGCAGTGCATGCAAAATAAATGCATGGTGCAAGTCACAAAGAAGTGGGTAACTGTGAATGTTTAATGGCCGCGCCTACCCTTTCGCGAGTAGTTCGTAGGAAATGAAACAAAGTGTGTCATAAATGCCGTTGTTCTTTTAGCCACTGCCTTATAAAGCATATATATGACGCCAAACTTGCTGCCTTTTATTTGGTGTGCTCTCGTGGGCACGATCGATATCAACACTAGAACACAAGGCATGCACCAAAGGTTGTCGTTGTGTGGTCGAGCTACGACTAGCGTTGTCCTCGATCTGTATTGCTAGACCGATACAATGTATATCGGGCGCGTACAAAAAAAAGTCCATCGCCAGTCGAAAGTATCAGACGCAGGGGCACTCGCTTTCCTTCTCACTTCATCATGCCCAGTACAAAAAGCGTGAGATGGCCGAATGGTGTATACCACTTTCCCTTTCAGTGACAGTGCTAAAAAATACAAGCATTTAATAAATTGCCGTAAATGTAAAGCCTAGGCACACGAAACACAATCGCAACACATCGCCCCCAGTGCCTGTTTGGATATTTTTGGCTTGGCAGAAAAATATAGCTTGCGATTTGAGGATGATTGATGACGCTACCTCACACGATGTATGACGCCGTGCACCATCGCAGTTTGGGCGTTCACAGGGAGGCGTATTTTTGCTGTGAAAGAAGCCCAGTGGCATCAGCTTTCGATAGAGCCCGAGCAAAGCACACCACGTGCAGTCTTTTTCTGAAAACTTTATATTCTCGCTATGTGGCTCATAGCGTGATCGTGCGTCTTCTAGAGAAATGATGTGTTCTTGGAGAGGTGTTAACTGTTTCTGTCTTCAATAAACTTACATTCTTATGTGTGGTAGGTGAAACCTTTTTTTTAATGTCACTATTGGTGTGATGTGGGTTCCAGATTATTCGATTTGATTCGTACTAGGATTTCACTATTTGAATCCGCTTAGAAGTGCAAAAGTTCAATATTTGCACCACACCTAGAAACAAGGCAAATGCACATTTGTTCTCTTACTATACGAAATGTTTCACTGGCGTATCCTTCATGAGGTAAACCTCCACAAGTTTTCAGTTTTCAGGAGGTGTGGCATTTCTCACTTTTCTAAAGGCACCAAATACACTTCAAGTGGAACTGAAAAAATTCATTTTTTCGCCACCAACAGTCTAGTTAGGTCTGCTCTAACAAAGTTTCGCCAAAGTACTGTTTCTAACAGATATGTAAATAGCTAGTGCTACCAGCATTTCTTCTTTCGGAAAAAACTCTGACCTATTTGAGGCCGCACTAATGTTATCAATTTTAAACCTTCACCAGCAGCCGTGCACAATGCAGAGAGTTTCGTAAAGCAGCTGAGAGGGCATGGCCACCCCTGGAAGACTGGCAAAACAAGCGTAAGCGAGAAAATAATCAAAATTAAATTGGGGATGAAAAAAACTAGGTTAGACTGCAGTGAAAAGGACGAAAGATTAAACGTCAAGTTTTTGAGCGATGAGTAGACCACGCCAACGCAATAGTGAGGCAAAAAAATTCCACTATGAGAGAAGACAGCAGTGATGTAAGTGACGCAGCTTTCAAATCAGTGATCCATTAAAAATGCGTTTTTTTATGAATTTTACTAGTATGACTCGAATGTGACAGCCATCTTTTCTTTTAGGGGCGAAGCTTTTTAAGGCGTGGGTCTCTACATGCTCCGATGTTGTACTTAGCCACCAGTGGCACATACCAATTCTAGAGCGAATATGTGCCACTGGTGGGAGATAGCGGTACTTGGAGTGTTCACTAGATGGACGCATCGACGGACGCATGGGTGGACGGACAGACAGACTAGCAGACGGACGGACGGATGGACGGAAGCGTGGAGCAGGTATTTGCGACAGGGGATGCGAGATGGCGGTACTTCGAGTGTTCACTAGATGGACACACGGATGGACGCATGGACGGACGCACAGACAAACTAGCAGACAGATGAACGGATGGATGGACGCACGGACGAACGGACAGACGAATGAATGGACTCGTGGGCGGATGCACGTACAGACGGACGGACGCATGGATGGACGCGTGGATTGTCGCGCGGACGGATGGAAGCACGGACGGGCTGACGGACGCTTCGCCCCACTCATCATTATTCCCTCCGTGGATATTCTGTGATTTTTCTTTTCTGTTGTACTGATCCTCCTCCTTCTAAAGCTTTCTTTATCACCTGGCATGGCCATGCCTCCGTGAGCGGCCCACTTTTGATCACGTGACAGTGCCCTGTGATGATGGTCGTTTTTTCACGTCCTGATCTGCAACGCCATATTGACGTGACGATGGTAACGCCATCTCACAATGATATATTGCATCACTCGTGTTGACGCCGACGGTCAATTTACGTGTTTTATTTGTCATTTATAGCCTTAATGTTATCGCCATCTGTTCGGGCTGGGCAGGCTTACATTGAACATTCGTCCGTTTCTCTACATTGCAGTCCATGCTGCCCACCTTGGCTACAAATATACACTTTTGGAAACCCTTCTTTGGCGTTGGGCACTCGCAACCAATCAAGAAAAGGCAGACCCTCTGTTAGGACGAAAAAGAAGAGCCACACACTTCTGTTCCTCGTATCAGCGAAGGAAACGGCGCATCGACCGTTCTTCTTGAGAGAAACTAGCCGGGCGGAAACAAATTGCTGTTCTCTGCGGACGACAGGAGATGGGGAGAAGGTCCAGATATCTCCTGCACATTCTGGCCGTTTGCGTTTTTCTATACTTTTTTGTAATGAAAGCAGTCTAGCTAAGTTTTCAGCACACTGTAATCGCCTTCGTTCCCCGTATAGATAAAATGGACATAAACATTTTCCCAGCCTAATATGTGCACCTGAGCCCACGCTCTGCTTCGCGTAATTTGCCAATATTGCTACTAACTAACGAGAGCTGGTTGTAACATGTTTCAGGCCACGCTCTTTCGCGTGTCCTGTTCTGTGCACTTTGTTCTTACAAAGCTTGGTACAAAAGCTGCACCAATGCACGCAGCTATTCAATATGGTGCTGTTGTAAGACGATAAATCATAACGGAGAAAATTAAGAATACGCCCACCAAGACACGGGCAATATCGGCGGCATCAGATAGGCAACAAACAATTGATTGGTGTGATGGATTTTAATGCTGATCTCATTTTCAATGTAAGTAGAGCACGGACATCACTTTTCTACAAACCAAGTTGAAAATCCAATGCCACAAATTAAAGCAGCTCCGCACTGGTGGTGGGGCCAAGCCTGGGAAAAGTGTGCACTTCTCTTCGTTTGTCTCTTTATTTTTTCCATGCTTTCTTTCTGTTTTCTCTTTGGTTGGTTGTCTCAGGCATTTTTAGTCTCCTTTCATTTCAATTTTTTTTCCTCTTTGTCTTAACTCCTTCTATCTTCCGTTTTTTATCTAGCTTCCACTTTCTTTCTGTCTCTTTTTTTGTAATATTCACATGAAAGTGAACAAAACCTTCCCACCAGTTATGCGCGAAGACATCCCTTTCCTCTTCATCGTAGCATAAACCACTAATTTGACGAGCTCGCAAAACGTTTGCATAGACAGAGAATTTTTTTTTTTCACTTGTTAACCTCCTTAGCATAGACCTCGTATGAGAAGCAGGCATTAGTGCAATGAGTTTAACACATCTTCATTCACTTTTCCGACCGCAAAGCTTCCCTCATCACAATAAAACAAACTGTTAGGCATGAATTCCTTATAGAGATATGGAAAATAAATAATGGCTTCCAAATATACGCGTATACGTGTACGTGTATCTCAAATTGTTTGTCTGAACTTGGCACACCTTAACAGCGGCACTCAAAATGTGCATTACACACTATCAAAAAAGCCAGTGATTTTGTTTTTTGTTTTCTCTCTCTCTCTCACCCTTGAAGGGACACTAAAGAGCAGAACAATTTTCTCCGTATTTCCGAAAACCGCGCTTTCACCTCGACATGAGGATTAGTAAGCGAGAAAGCGCGCGAAAAGAAAGTGCAGGAGAGACGCCACTTTGAGATTCCCGCACTGTAAAGTAAAAATTTTAAGGCATGTACCAGATTTTGCGAAGCTTCAAATGAATAAAAACGAAGCAAATTGTAATCTGTGGGTGCCATAGATTTAGCCTTCCAAGTTTCAGAATATTTGATCCAGCCACTAGCCCGAAAAAAAAACGAAAATGCATTTTGAAACTTCATACGTGACGTGCAGAGATTGTGGCGCAAAACTTAAGAAACGAAAATTCAGCCTGGATAGTTTCCACTACTAATCAGCTTGTGATGATGAAGCATGGCAATAGTTTTCAGAAGGAGTTTGTCAATCTAAACCAGGTCATTGTCCCTTTTAAGCTGCCGCCAGCCACGCCAAACATATCGGCACACGTCTGGCAAAGAAAAGGAGGACGAAGAGAGTGCGTGACGGTTCGTGATGTTCGCTCTCCACGAACTAACGGCCGGAGCGATAAGTTTCCATGTTTCTCTTGTAGGGATTCGCTGCATAATCTAAATGAAATTGCGTACGAGAAATTTTTCCTTTACGACAAATTTTAAACATTGGTTTATATTGTCTTGTGTGTTTTCTTTGTACGCATCTGCATTCAATTTGCATGCAATAGTTCTTATATCTCGAAGTACTTTGTTTGCCTTTCGATTACATTAAACATAAAATCTTCATGTGAAGGATTGTGGTAAGAAGGGCAAAATATGAGAATAAAAGGAAAACGATAATAAAACGATTGCTCATACATGGGGCAGCTTGTAACCTCTGCCATTGGTCACTGACGCGAACTAATCCGGACGTGTATACTGTAATACTGCACCGTCGGTGAGGAATCAGACAGTGCCACAATCGTGAGTCACAAATCTAGCTCTTTATGATGGAATAAATTGTTCCCCAGATAAACGAGAACACTCAAAACACAAGTTTAATAGCATGAACAGTCGACGTTCGCAAATCTGATCCACCGTTCGAGTAGCCCGGCTACTGATACACCACTCATTGTGCTTTACAACCTGATTTGCTGTCATAGGTATAGGCGATAGAACTTAGAGGCGGTCGTGGACACACATAACACTAAAAGCGTAATAGAAAGCAGGCGGCAAAGTATTTTTGTGAACATGCCAGCAAGGCGTACACTTTTGTCTTTGCTCTCCTTAGAGAGGAGGAGAAGATTACGCAGTTCTCAGACGGGTAAAGTTAGATTATAGAACTGGGACCTTTGATATGGAATCTGTGACAATACTTCGGTAGGTGCTAGGCCAGGCAGCAAGTTATTGTCATGCAACAGTGGTCCTGCAAATGTGATCTCCGCTAGCAAGTGATGATACTCAACATATTCTCCACCGAATTCACATTGTCATCTGTACGTACATCGCCATACGGGCATCCGCCATAAGGACGAAGAGCCGACATGGTGGATGCTTATATGCAGAGCTTATCTGCTCAGCAACGTTTTAGCGAAAGTTTTTGACAGAGCAATCACGAATCAATAAAGTCGAACACGAGTAATGGCAGCAAGGTAGCTACACGGAAACTTTGGGACGCTGGAAAACTGTGGGACGTGTCACACTAATTTTTTTTTTTGCGCGTACGCTGTTGCGGCATCATTTGCGAGAGTTTAAAAAATTATATGAGTCCGAGTCGATGTGAAATTACAGCTGTCACCCGAGGAGCCGAGCGGACGTGTCCCTCATAATTCCTCCGTCCAGTTTCTGCACATCTCCTTTCCCCTTATCTCTCTGCAGGAGCTAAGAAGGCACGTGTACGTACGCCGCTACCTCTGGCTGAATTCTTGCGCGAACCCTAGCTGTCTTGTTATGGCTTGACACCTGTCACGACCACCGCTTCCCAGGAGACGCGTTCCCTCTCATGAAGGAGGCTTTCTGAAGTTCATCGCCTCGCTCATTCGGCAAGTCAGCGCATCATTCAGGGGCCGCACTGTCGTTAGGCACGCACGCAATTCACGCCAATGTTGTGGTTCCGCGGTGTTATAGTCGCGTGAAAGATAGTTGCAGTGTTCCTCTCCTCCTTCCCTTTGTACGGCACTCACTCTATGCATTTATTCGCGGGCATCGCGTGTGCCCGCTATTATAGCGATCTTTACACACTACACGGGCCTTTCCTAAATGTGCTCTCTTCTGTCTAGTACACAATCAAATCATGAGATCATGGGTCTAAGATACTCATTGCTGCTCCTGAAATACAGCAGTGGCTTAACAACGCCATGATAGCGTAAAACGATAGTAAAGCTGCGTAACTGACTGAGAGGCTTAGTTAAACTAACAAGAGCTATTTCTCCCCGTACCCTCTACTTCCTGCAGCGGCAAATTAATGATGATTTATTGAACTGTAGGCGGAACACCGTAAGATACATCGGACCTCCCCAGTGTACATATGTTTGCCCTATGCGCTTGATTGTAGTCACGTAACAATGCGTGCGGTATATATGTATCAATTTTCCCCAGAAATATCGTAGATGTGAACATTTCAAATGTAGGTGGTAAAGGAGTAGATGTTAACTTACATAATTTCAGGTTTTCAATCAACCCCCTTCCACGTCTGATTTCTAGTCGGGCATTTCTAGTACTCATGACTCATGACGCAGTAGTCGTAAAAGTGGTAGTAGTTATCAAATTTTATTTCCGCCACGAACTAAACGCCTAGCAATTCAACCACCTACGTGACTGGTCGACGCTGTTCTTCTTTCCTTTCGTCGCCGATCCAGTAGAGCCAAGTGGGGAAGGAAAAGGAAGGGAGAGGGTGCAAGCTTTGCTGCAGAGCAGTTGGGGAGTAAAAAAGGCAGTGTGACATGTCTATAAATCCAGAGGAGCATTTGAGACAGCAGGGGTCAGATCTATACCTATAAAGAGAAAGCGAAAGGGGGTGATGAGGCGATTCAATTGGATGTGCTATAGAGTTGCAATCTCTAGTAGGGAGAGTGATCAAAGCAAATTTGTCACTCCCAATGCATAAGCATTGTTTCGGAGTTTCGGAAAATTGCAAACAGGAGTTAAGGGCGCTTGTGTTCAAGCATTCGCACTGGAATTGGAGGTCTTTGACGAAGCGAGAACACCTGTCCATACTTATTTAGGCAACGAGGACGTTGTAGCCTAGGTCAGCTGGTAGAGAGCGTACATTCTGCTACCTCACTGCAACAATGGCACGTCGCGTATGTAAGCTCTCTACACAGTGGTGTAGCGCACTTACACTTAACAACTCATTTATTTTTTTTCGTCTCTCAGAGACACATTTCTGGGACTTCCATCGGTTCGGAGCTTGGTCTATAGAAAGCAGTGGGATGTCAGTCAGAGCGATATGCGGTGAAGCGTAGTGGCAGCTGGCATTTACACCTCCACCCTTCATGGCGAGAACCCTGACATATACAGTAAGAAAGTAGCCCAGTATGATGACGTCATTTTTATCAGCACTGGCATTGTCCTCCCGCACGAAGACTACTATAAAAACAGTCCGGCTGGCTGAAGATGTTCCCAGGATCCAACGTCTCACCCCCTACGGAGGTAGGGGGGCTCCGGCATAGGGCTGGCTTCCTAGTGCCGTTGACCCCAACAAGGACAAAGAATATAGTTGTGTCTTTTTCTCTCGCATGAGGGTACACAACTAGTTGGCAATAAGACTTCAACGTTTGCTCTTGACTATGCAGTGGTCACACTACACCTGTAGGTGCTTTGAAAAGGACCTTGTCAGAGCCCAGAGACTGTGACGCGTCTTGGGTCACCGAATCACGCACGGTACAAATCAGCGGCTATCTCGCTGGTTTTTCTTTTCAGCGGCGTACAAAAGCAGCCACCTGCAACCGAAAACTATTTTCATTCTTGAAAGAATGGCAAGAGAGACGACACTTTGTTTGTGCGCTTGCTCTCCCGCACAATGCAAGTAACGAGTGGTCGCCCCCACCGTGTTTGTGCATACACCGAGAATAGCTTGATTGCTGACCTCCGTCTGTAGCAATGTTACTGCGTGAATATCGCCTCATGACTTTCGAGCGACACAGAGGGAGAAAGCAATGCAGGCAAGCTGCTAGGGCTTGTGCGTAACTAAACAGTTCCGAAGGTTTTCATGGGCGAGAGTGCTCGCTCTTCACGGCTGTGCCGCAGCCTCGAACTGGAACAAGAAGAAAGGCGCGAAAAGTGAGTGTCGAAGGATGGCTCTTTATTTTGCGAGGCTCTGAAGTGTGAAGAGCCGAGGCAGCACGAGAGAGACCGCCTTGACAGCCTTCACTTGGCACCATCCAGCCAGTAGCGGCTCCCCAGTGAGCCGTTGAACGTTCCGTAGTCGGTAAATGTTTGACGAGGCCCTTACCGTGACCGTTAGGGTCCGTTGGTTAGTGGCTTGCCTGCTCCGCCGTCTCTGCTCACACTTCCTGGTCACCTACACGGTGCGTTTTTCGAACCCTACCCTCGTCCTCTCAACTGAAAGGGCTACGTCCTTCTTCGAAGCGCCAGCTCTCCCTTCCTTCGTCGCCTCACATCTTGCTCGATTGTCACCCGCCATTATGGAAATGATTCAGGCGACGACGGCTGTGATGCGAAAGGGGCTGTTACCGCATGGCCCATCACGATCTCTGTAATGCATGCGACTGTCGTTCCGCGAGTGGGCATACTTTAGTGGCAATGCGTGTTACGAGTAATGTGCGAGAGTAAAATCAACCTAGCACTGCTGCTGCACGTGCTTTGCTCTTGCTGCACGGCCTAGTCATACGCATTCTGTAACACAGTCGTGAAAACAAAATAGAGCTTTTCGCTGGAAAATGTTGTAATAATAGCTGAGGTTTTACGTGCAAAACCCACCGTGTGATCATAAAAAACGCGTGTAGGTCTTCCGCATTTTGGTCTCTATGAACGAAGAGGCCGCCACGGCATGGATTAGTAGCTTTCGATCAGCAGCTGAGCACACTCACTACTCCACCAGTGGGGTGATCTTGGTGGAACGTTTCCTCTTCGATACTTCACAGGAGGAACAAAATCCTCACTTTTTGGTTGTCTCTGTATGTGACATAATGTA
Organism: Rhipicephalus microplus; assembly: GCF_043290135.1. Taxonomy (NCBI): domain Eukaryota; kingdom Metazoa; phylum Arthropoda; class Arachnida; order Ixodida; family Ixodidae; genus Rhipicephalus; species Rhipicephalus microplus. The sequence goes on from NC_134705.1 coordinate 203,672,731, forward strand.
TCAAGTGATAGTTAAGCAGCGTATTTTATTACAGAACGGCGTAAATAGCCATGCTTTAATCATTTTCGCCATACATCAATGACTCACCTCATGTACCGGTTCTGTGACACTTGTTATTACTTGGTGTTGCCAAAATTATATTTGATAACTCATGATCAAAAGATGACGCTCAGGTTTTGTACACAATTTGAGCTCTCTCTCTCTCTCTTCGAAACAGTGCCGTGCTTTGCAGCTAGAATTACGTTCCTCCTACCATTCGAAGTACCGTTATGAAATTACACTCCTTTCATTAGCGGAAGCATGGTCATCTCGGAACGAGAGGCCAGTCTGTGATCTAGTAGCATCCCGAATACGATTTGATTCGCTGAAAACAGCGGCGCAACGAGAGCAGTAGCGCAGAACGCAGGAATTAACGAATCAAAGGATAGGTGTACGTTATTTATAGCATTTCTAGACAGGGAATCTAAAGTCAGAGTTTTGCCGCAAAGACAAAAGCAATGGAAGTGATAGCAACACATTGGAAGGTCACGCGTATAATGACACGCAGATCGAAACGTGCCCCACGTTTCTCACGTACAAGTGCACGAAGCACAAAACCTGCTCATCTCAGTTGTTACTTCGCTGTGTCTGAAAATCACGCCCTTTTCGCAGAGACTTTGCAACGAGTGCAGTGACCCAGTGACCATTGTGCGCCCGGTAACTACAACACAACCCTTCCGGTGAAAGCCCGGCACGTACGATTGTCGCCACTGCGAAATGAGCGAGCGCACGCGACAGTGCCTTCTTTCTGCAGGGCAACGAACGCGTGGGAAATGAGAGCTCGCGCCACCGCGTCGAGACGATGTGGTGACGGGCGCTCATTCCGCTTTCTTGCTGGTAAGGCTAAAGACACGATAGTTCCCACGTTGACACCAACGTCGGCGACTAAATCCAGCCGAGAGTGATCATATAATATTGTAATCGCAATAAAAAAATTAAATATGTAAAAAAGGCCCAAAAGGGGAGGAGGAGATGACTCGTTATGATAACATGGCAACTGATATTCTCAATCAACATTTTGTCGCGCCGCATTGCTATCAGAAATGAGACACTGTGTGGGTGCTTTATTTGAGCCACTCTTTGGGTATTGTTTTTGTCCTATTCGTAGGAGCGAATTGATAAGCTTCTTCGTCGTCGTAAAAGCACGAAAGCACTTTCTCATAAACTACGTACTAGTCCGATTTGACACACTGCAAGGCATTGCACCTGTGTAAACAAGTAATGTCGACACAAAGTCCCATATCTATTAGGCAACCTTACCCGTGCTATACTGAAAAAAAAACTAAGAAGTAATAATTAAAGGAAATAAGCATAAGCGTTGTCGTCTTTATCATATGAATGGAGATGATAGTAGGTGTGACTATCACGTGACATTGTCTCTTCTCAATAAGTAAAGCAAGGGCGACAGTAAATGAATACGTCTCCGAATCGCAGAACTAGAAATTTCTTCGTCTAAATGCGCGTTTTTTATTACTTATCCTGCAGGTGGCTTTTTAATTGAACGCTTATTTGCACTTGTCTTTCTCCTTCCTTTAAGTTTGTATTTTATGTTTGCCCATCTTTCTTAGAGAACAACTGCTCGTCTGCGAAGTTCTCATTGTTTCGAGAGACAAAGACGCCGCTCGCGTGATGGCTTTTTTCACCGTATATAGCGCGCTGTCAAGAGTTCAGTGCACACAAAGGATGTGAAACTTTGTTGCGAGTTCATCTCGCCATCGGCGATCGCGCGTTGAACCTCACTGTTTGTCGAAGCAAAAAAAAAAATAAACATCCTTTCTCATTTCTTCACTCTTTCAACGGGTCTATGCACTGAGCTGTGTTTCCCTATGGTGTTGCGGAAAATAGCTCCCCATCTTCTTCACAGTCATGCACATTGTCCCTCGGATGATGAGGAGTTCGTAGCGTGTACGTAGACAGAGAGCTATTGCGAGACGCGTTCGCCGGCTTTTCGCCGATGAAGACTGGGCCTTGTTTGAACCGCTGCTGCTTTGTGAAAGCGCGTCTCTCTTTGCCACACTAAACACTACTTCTAGTCTGTTGGTAAGTCGCTCGGTTGGTTAGTCTGTCGGTTAGTCTCGTTGGTTGTCTTGCTGTTTGTCTCGCGTTCCTCGTAGCTAGCACCTCCAAGGTCACCATGAATATACGGTCTTAAGTACCACACTACCTACAACATATCAGTGCCGCTGCCCAATGTCACGCCTAGCTAACACGTTCTACCCTCTGACTTGTAGAATCTGTATGCATATGCCATCTAGCAATACCGACAATATGTGAGAGCGTGGTGTGTTTATGAATATTTTCTGAGTATGTTGGTGTGAATCGGGTTACATCCAACGGTAGATAAAAATTTCAAACGACTGGCTTTTCTTACTTTTATCAATAATGTGATCGTGCCGTGTACTGAGTGGCCCAAGTTGATGTGGAAGAAGCTCGAATCAAGCATGCGTAATATGATTTGCCAAATTTAACAAACAGTGCTAATTAGTTACAAATGTGGCTAGCTAGTAGAAAAAATCGAACGTGCCTTCTCAGCACAAGGAATTAAAGAATCTCACCATCTAGCGTCGGTGGCAGTTGTTACATTTTTACTAGGTATGAAATCGCAATGATTAACTAACTAATTTACACTTCTGATTTCTGCTCTCACGTGAGAAATCCGCATGTCCTCATGTTGTCTATTTATATCGTCATGATTCACTTTTAATAGCAAAAGCAGATTACCTGCAAAGCTATTTTTTTTTTCAATGGTTCTTTCCCTCTTGTTTTAAAGCGAAAGCTGTTATGAGATAACGCAGTTCACGTGCGCGCCGTAGGTGCCCGCCGCCGCCAGTGTCCGTAACCACTATCACGCGAAGTAAGAAAAGAACTTAGTAAATGAAAAACACCAAAGGCACAATGGGATTCGAACCTGGGAGCTGCGTGCTAGCCCCCTATTCTGCAACTGAGCCCCACTGATGCTTGGTTTAAACAAATTCCAAACTGGCCTTATAGGCAGGCTTGTTGTTGGGAAAGGAATCGTGTTAATAGGGGAAATAAATTGTTTTGTAACAGCAGAGCGAAAACTAGATGTCACGTAATGCTAATTGCCCGACGAAGGGGTCGTTGAATACTCAAATTCTTTACAAAAGCTTGATCTTGTTCACCTATTAACTATGGCACATACCCACTGGGACAATGGCAATTACAAGATCTTCTGGCACAATTCTTCATCGTAGTCAGCCACATCACGAAAAAAAGCACAAAGTTCCTTGCAAGGGTGCAACGCTAAAAATGACGGAGGATGGCACAGTCAATGTCTGCCAACTACACAATGATTTATGGTGGGGTGGCTACCGAGCAAGTGTGGTTGTAGTAGTTCCCTAAAGTGTTTAGAAAATGCTCTGAAAAGCCGCTCTTCCAGCTTTCACTGTGACAATGCTGCGTGTTCTATGCATGCCTGTCTATTTTTACTGTTTTCTGTTTAGTTTGGTGGCGGTTGACATGACTTTAGCGGGTTCCCATCCAGCCGCAGCGCTCGCATTTCGTTAGAGGAGAAATGTTAGAGTCATTCCGTGCAGTGTGTGATGTCAGCGCACGGTAAAGAACAGCAGATGGTTAACGTTTCCGGACAACGGCGGGCCCCATAGTTATCCCGTTGTTTTGGCATGTAAAAAGCAATGCTATTGTTATATAATAATTGATCATATCGCATTTTTGGGTCGCGAACCGCCATATACTCTTGAATAAGTTCTTGGATTGCCCAGTGTAGTTAAGAAAGGAACGTGTGATAATCATCGACCTGCGTTGATAGGAATCGAAACATCGTGACTGTTCTTCCGAAAATTCCTTCCGAATAAACGTTTTCACTTGTTGCGGAAGAAAATTGTGCCATCACCGCATGCGTTCCTTTCCCGAAGTGCCGCTGAAGTTCAAACCTGCTCCCGCAAAGGCCGTGCACGAGCTGCTCATGTGCAGCTGCCACACCGCAGGTCAACGCCACGAACTTGCCGACGTGCCACACTCAGTGCTCGACATCTTTCGCCAAGAGCAGTCCCTCGAATTCAAACCGCCCAGAAATAGATCTGCATCTCATGAAACTTCATCCGCGTTTGTTGACACCTTGTGGCAAAGCTTTTTAAACTTGATAGCGCGAAAGAGCTCGTTTCCCGGAAATTCCGGCATCGGCGTTGTTGGTTATGAGCAAAAAGTCATTAGTGTATAAAAAATTGAGAAAGATGCATATAAAATGAATTTAAATATTTTGGGTCTGAGGGGGGATCGAACCCGGGTACTTTGCGTGGCAAGGGCGTGTTCTACTATGCGGTGACGGTTCTGCATGTGAAAAAAGCTTAAATAGCTTCCTGTGCTTAGAAATACCGTGAAGAAACTTTCGTTCTTTATGAACACTCCCGTCCTGTATATATGCTTACTAATGCAACATGAAGTGTTGCAGTAATAATGCGTCGTACAAGCCTACATCGCCATGGGGTGTCAGAAGATTTGGTTACTATAATGACTTGCATGGTATAAAGCCCGTTGCCCCCTACAAAAGGCGCACACTTTGCTATGCCTATTCCCTTAAGGCCACATAGTGGGTGCATAGCAAGTTCGAAAAGATTTCACGCACTACGTGTTTGAAGTACGCATAGGGACAGAAAACCACTATCATGTTCTACTCTCAAGGGCGAAGTTTAAGGATGGTTATTGGAAGTTCAATGAACACTCCGTTCTTTTTTTTTCTCTTTGTAAGCATTCGCGCGTGTTTACATGAGGAGTATACAATCTTTTTCACAGTGGTATAGAGTCAACCGCTTATGGCTCATGCACGATCGTGTATGTGTTCTCCTGGGTTGGCTGCACGAATGCCTTTTCACGAGGTGATGATGACAGCTATGGTTGGTTACATCCTAAAAATAAATACAAGCTCGACCCGCTAAAACGCAGTGCACCGATCAATCGCCTTTTTAACAGAGTCGTGATAGCTGGTTTCCTTTCGCGCCCCGCCATGGTGGTCTAGTGGCTAAGGTACTCGGATACTGGCCCGCAGGTCGCGGGATATAATCCCGGCTGTGGCGGCTGCATTTCAGATGGAGGCGGGAACGTTGCAGGCCCGTGTACTCAGATATAGGTGCACGTTAAAGAACCCCAGGTGGTCAAAATTTCCGAAGCCTTCCACAACGGCGTCTCTCATAATCATATGGTGATTTTGGCACGTTAAACCCCACAGATCAATTATGGTTTTCTTTCACACCACAAGTGCTCATTTTTGGGCTGATGTAATTGCCATGGATATCAAGAAGTAAATATCCGTCATTCCTACCTGAAATATGACCTTTGGCTAAGCAGTGAAAGCAGAGCCAATTGATTGAATTTGCCTGGACGTTTAATGTTTTCTGTTTAAAACCAGTGGCGACATAGGATCTGCAGCAGGTCAAGCATCCGAAAACGCGCGAAAAAGGCTGTACATATAGTAGCTAATGTGATCAGACTTATGTGTAAATGGGCGCTTGTTGTATTGCCGCTGGGACAGTTTTCTGCTCTCCCATAGTACAAGTACTCTAAACCGTCAAACCCTTTTTCTAAACATTTCTGGTTCATCAAGTTACGGCAGTGGGTGGAGCTTCTACATATTTTTAGGTTGTAACATACTGCAGCTCTCTTGTATATCGTATCGTAGTAGATGGCTACTGCTTGATGTGCTCTAATCTTTTGCCTTCATTTTTAATGGAGTCGCGCAGCCCATTTCCATTAATGCGACTACTATTTAGTGAAACGGTGCCAGTGGCATGATAAATAAAATGGCTACTGCTTGTTTTATAGCAATCACAAGTGCATGCAGTGTACTCACGTCGAGAGTGGCTCGTACGAAGTCGCATATATTACAAAAATGGAATAGTTATTCAAATGAAGCATATAAAAATAATTCATGATGCGGCCACTCAAACGACTAAGGTAAGACAAGGTGATACAAGGTAAGCGCCGAGCAAGATAGACAACATTGGCATTGGACCGCATCTGCTAGCTTGCTGCTAACTTCAATATATGTCATGGTAGCGCACCCACCAGAAAGAAGGACGACACAAAGCATAATAACAGACAAATGAAGGTATCATCGTCGCTCCCTCCATCATAGGGATCAGTATAACTGGAAAGCAAAACGTGTCATCACTAGAATAGTTGACAGCGTATTGTGCATTCATAAATCAAAGCTTGTACAATGTTTGTCGGTGTGGGGCGACTATAGCACCGTTTGGTGTGAATAACCTAGACGTCTGGCGACACATCTTCATCCAACAGCGAACGTCAATTATGATGATCATTTGAGGAAGCTGAAGTACTTCACATAAACGAGGAAAAACACAATAGCGAATACAAGGCAAAAGATGGCATCAACAAGCACGTACTGCTGCTTGATATGCGCTCATTCATAGCATTGTCATTTGAGGAGAGAAGTGACAAAGTGTTCGTGCGCTGTGCAGCAGTTGAGAAACCTACACCTCTGCACATGTGCACATACCACAAAACGCTTCATGAACGACAGAGGTAGAACTTCTAGCTTGAGCCGTCAACACACGAAGGCATTCCGCATCCCACTCTCTCACTGCAACAAACCACTCACTCCAACTTCATTGAAACAAAATGCAGTTCGATATATATATATATATATATATATATATATATATATATATATATATATATATATATATATATATATATATATATATATATATATATATATATAGAGAGAGAGAGAGAGAGAGAGAGAGAGAGAGGTATGGGATACGGCACAACGGGAGCGTTGTCAACAAGGATAAATATATATATTTCCCAACAGTTTCGGGAGGGGTCCTCCCTTCATCAGGGGATGAGTTACATCCCCTGATGAAGGAAGGACCCCTCCCGAAACTGTTGGGAAATAAATATATTTATCCTTGTTGACAACGCTCCCGTTGTGCCATATCCCATACCTTCACGAAGACTAACTGGCCCATTGAATTATTACTCCCACTATATATATATATATATATATATATATATATATATATATATATATATATATATATATATATATATATATATATATATATATATATATATATATATATATTGTAATGAATCTAAATAACGGACGCTCTGCTGATAATGAAGAAGACGATGATGATCGGTGGCAGTAGTAGTAGCTCGCGCACGCCACTCGCCATTAGCCAGACCTGCCTGATAAAGCACATTTTGCCAAGCTGCGAATCACGCGCAAGGATGTCTATCCGCTGCCACGCATTGACGATGCCTTAGACTGCTTACAGGGAGCCGAATTTTTCTCTTCTTTAGATCTGCGCTCTGGATACTGGCAGGTACCCATGGCAGAGGCCGATCGCGAAAAAACAGCTTTCATCACGCCCGACGGGCTTTACGAATTCACAGTCATGCCCTTCGGCCTCTGCAACGCACCAGCTACTTTCGAGCGTATGATGGACTCTATCCTTCGAGGCCTCAAATGGAACGTTTGCCTTTGTTATTTAGATGACATTGCCGTCTTTTCAACTGATTTCGTAACCCATTTCGTAACCCTCGAGAAAGTCCTCGCGTGTATTTCTGCCGCGGGGCTGCAACTGAATCTGAAGAAGTGCCATTTCGCCGCTCGAGAGCTTACGATCCTTGGCCACGTGGTTTCAAAAGACGGCATTCTTCCTGACCCTGCCAAACTTACAGCTGTTTCAGCGTTTCCCAAACCGACCACCATGAAAGAGCTCCGAAGCTTCATAGGCCTTTGCTTTTACTTCCGGCGATTCGTCCGCAATTTCGCGACGATCATCGCTCCTTTGACCAAGCTCCTCGCCGGCTCTAGAGACCTTTCAGCCTGGTCTGCCACCTGTGACGATTCTTTCAATGAACTGCGCCGCCTCCTCACGTCGCCGCCTATGCTGCGACACTACGACCCATCGGCACCCACAGAGATCCACACCGACGCTAGTGGTGTCGGGCTCGGCGCTATTCTTGCACAGAAGAAAAACGGCTTCCAAGAGTACGTGGTTGCCTACGCAAGCCGAACTCTTAGCAAAACCGAAATCAACTATTCTGTCACTGAAAAGGAATGCCTCGCCATTATTTGGGCGATAGAGAAATTTCGACCTTACGTGTACGGGCGCCCTTTTGACGTCGTGACTGACCACCACGCCCTCTGCTGGTTGTCGTCACTGAAGGATCCAAGCGGTCGCCTCGCCCGATGGGCATTACGCCTCCAAGAATATAATATTCGCGTGGTCTATCGCTCCGGCCGGAAACATTCGGACGCAGACGCGCTATCCCGTTCGCCCCTACCCCCTGACCCGGACTGCTGCGAAAGTCTAACCCGTGATTCCACTGCCGTCACCATCGCCGACATGCCATTTGAGCAACGCAAGGACCCTTGGGTTGCTTCGATTCTAGACATCCTGGCTGGGCGGACGGCTTCCCCCCCTTCTCGCACGTTGCGTCGGCAAGTCGAGCACTTCGTCACTCGCGACGACGTGCTGTACCGACGCAACTACGCACCCGGTGGACGTCAGTGGCTACTCGTGATTCCACGTCATCTGCGATCCGAAATTTGTTCCACGTTTCATGACGACCCCCAATGTGGCCACGCAGGTTTCCTGAAGACTTATTTTCGCATACGTCTCCCATATTACTGGCGTGGCATGTACCGTTTTATACGACAATACGTTCGGGCCTGCTCGACGTGCCAAAGACGAAAAACTCCCCCTTATCACGCCAGCGGTACCTTGCTACCCTTACCATGCCCATTCCGACCATTCGACCGCGTCAGCATCGATATCTATGGTCCCCTTCCCAACACTGCTGACGGTAACCGCTGGATCATAGTTGCCGTCGACCATCTCACGCGGTATGCCGAAACTTCATGCCTTCCCTCGTCTACAGCAAAAGACGTTGCGACTTTCGTTCTTCACAAGATCGTATTACGTCATGGAGCACCTCGGGAGTTACTGAGCGATCGTGGTCGCGTATTCTTGTCAGACGCCATCACAGCATTGCTGCGTGAGTGCCACGTCGTTCACCGCACTACAAGCGCCTATCATCCCCAGACCAATGGAATGACAGAGCGCTTCAACCGCACCCTTGGTGACATGCTGTCTATGTATATCTCGTCAGACCGCTACAATTGGGACCGAGTGCTCCCGTTTATTACGTTCGCCTATAATACCGCCATTCAAAGCACTACTGGGTTCTCTCCTTTTTTCCTCCTTTACGGACGCGAACCTTCTTGCACTATGGACACCTTTCTTTCGTACAAACCTGACTCCACAGAGTCTACGACTTTGTCTCAAGCCGCTACGTACGCTGAAGAATGCCGCCAACTGGCAAGATCATTCACAACCCAAGACCAAGGACGCCAAAAGCACCACCATGACGCATCAAATATAACTACTTCCTACGATTCAGGTTCACTCGTCTGGCTACATGCCCCTTCTGCTACACCTGGCCTTTCTACCAAGTTTGTCCCCAAGTATCATGGCCCATATCGTGTGCTACAAAAAACGTCACCAGTGAGTTACCTCATTGAGCCACTGGAACCATCTTCTGACCAACGTCGTCGTGGCCAGGAAATTGTTCACGTCTCGAGACTTAAGCCCTGCTACGACCCTCCCGTGTTTACTTGTCCATAGGTCGCCAGGATGACTCCTTATTTCGCGGGGAGTAATTGTAATGAATCTAAATAACGGATGCTCTGCTGGTAATGAAGAAGACGATGATGATCGGTGGCAGTAGTAGTAGCTCGCGCACGCCGCTCGCCATTAGCCAGACCTGCCTGATAAAGCACATTTTGCCAAGCTGCGTCCGAACCTTTCTCGACGTACAACACCTCTATTTTGATATATATATATATATATATATATATATATATATATATATATATATACAGGTTGTTTGATCTGGGCTTGAGTTGATAAGCACCTAATAGGAAAGGAAATTGAGGTGTAATAGGCCGTCAAATGGGTATACGTACGGTCCGGTGTACACGCTAGCCTCGCATGTGGAGCAGCTAGATCGTCTGACGTCACATTTGCATCAACCTCTCCCCCTCCCCGCCCCCAAGAACACACGTTTGCATAGAGAGAACGAGAAAGAAACTGCAACGCTTGCGAACTAATTCACTTATCTTTTTTAAAAGCCCAGTGAACAGCCACTTACGCACATGCTCCTTAAGGAGGCCGTTCACTTACAGCACCACATCCCGACTACCGAAGATTTCCTGCAGCAATACGCAAGCGTTCTCTTAAGGTGTGCCAAGTACTACTTTAGTTGAACTATATAGTTCAGCGCTTTACAGCCTCACTTCGTTTGTTCGAAAGACAGGCTGGCACGAGAGTGGAAGGAAGAACCCTGTAACCAAAAATACGGTTGCGGATAAAGCAAGAAGTTGCATGCAACATTTTTGCGACTGCACAGGGGCCTCTCCTCTCGACAAACTCGAGAGGTTCTCCGTTTCCTCGCGAAAGCCCAGTGCACCATCGCCATTAACAGATGCATAATTCGCAATGAGATCTGTCAGAAAACTTTATCGCTGTATGAGAAAGAGCAACCATTTTATTTATTTATTTATTTATTTATTTGTTTGTTTGTTTGTTTGTTTGTTTGTTTTTACTCTCCACTGTTCCGAATATGGGGTTAAGAGAAAGCAAACTCGCGAAGTCAGCATTGCTGCGTGCAGTGGAAAGGGTCCGCACGAAAAAAAAACTATGCGTAAGATGCAAATTTGTTCGGTACTAAAGAGAACTAAGCATATCTGAAACGATGCAAACATTCACGTGAGCGGCGGCAAAGGCTTAAGGCCCTTTCTTGTAGCGTGTAGCCTTTCGCAATTGCGCGCTGTATGCTAACTTGGCATTCACTCCAGTCCAAACGTCTCGCTTCACTCGTAAACAGTCATACAAACCATGGACTCGGGAGCGTTCCTCGGTGCTTTGTCCTTGTCCTTCCAGTGGCGCGCTCAGCCTTTTTCTACTAAGTCTCTTTTTTCCTACCTGATTCTCTTTGCAATCACATCTGAAAGGCCTTCAGTGGCGCGGTTGGATTACGCCCAATGCGACAGTCGGTGCGGCATACCTCGTCTCCTCTAACCACCGAAAAATTGTTTGCCCAGCGCGTCACACGGATACATGGGTAGTCGCAGTCGGTATTTGCGCTGTGCGGGTGCCGCGATTCGATTTACGTCAGTGCGTTTGGGAACAAATCCGATTGTTTGCCCTCCTGCACGCCGTTGAAGAGTGGAATGGGGAGATGGAGAGGCGTAAAAGAAGAGGAATAAACGTCCGCAATGCGGGCGCAGCCAAAAGCGCCAGCGCTGCACTTCGCCGCACCCTTCTCTGTCGACGGTTTGTTTATGAAGTTTGGTTGACGTGCCGAGCGCAGTGTGCAAGTTTTTGCGAGAGGAAGACAGAGGGTGCTGTTTCAGTTTCCACAGCGGTTTACAATGCTTTGAAAACGCACGCGTAAGCACATCCGCATACGTACGCACGTGTCTACCAGTGGTGGCGCCTGTCCTCGCGTATTGTGTGCGTCTATTATTTGCGCACGACGACACGTCACTCAATATGTTTTCTTCTGGTTGTGATTTTTCTGAAGCAGTTGCGAAGAGCCCGGCTCTTCATTCGGAAGAGAGCCTCATCGCTGTTGAGGTCTTTTTTCTGCATGATGAGAGGAGAAGCGGCCATCGCCACTGGCTGCCGCCGTCTCGATTGTCCTTCCGATGGTTCGGGAATAAATAGGCGGACGCGTAAACGCCAGTGAATGCTGGAGCGAGTGGCGGATGAACCGTGCATTGTCTTCGGCAGGTTCGTTTACGTGTGGCCGTCAGTGAGTGTTGCTGTCGGCTCACCTTTTTGTGATGCCATTTACAGGACGTTTGATTTAGGCTCCCACATATTCCTCTCTCTCTCTCTCTCTCTCTCTCTCTCTGCCTTTCTCTTTTGTACATACGTAATCGCTCAGTCACGGCAAGTGCCGTCATGGCTTTGTCGCCTCTTATATGACAATAGCTGACCGTTTTTTCCCCCGCGTCTCCTTACGCTAGCATCTTCATTGTAAAAAAAAAAAGTTCACTCACTGCTCAGAGTCAACACGATTGCGAGGTGGTGCTATCGTGCATATAATTCCTTTACAGCAAAGCTAGAAAGCCACTTCAGCTGTGCTCACGGTGCCACTGTGTATATGTTGTGGCTGTTTCCCTTCTCCTAAAGTTATTTTTTGTTTGTTCCTTGCCAGTAATAGCCACGTCAATGGGTGGAACACTTTGTGAAAGAAGGTCGAGCAAAAACTGCAAAGCTGGCCGGTGAAGCTGTATTACTTTTATTTCTCTGAAACTTGAGATTACACGAACTAGTAGGTGAAAACAACTCTTAAGTGGGCCCCGCTGCGGTGGTCTAGTAGTCAAGGTACTCGGCTGCTCACCCGCAGGTCGCAGGTTCAAATCGCGGCCGCAGCGGCTGCATTTTCGATGGAGGCGCAAATGTCGTACGCCCGCGTGCTCAGATTTGGGTGCACGTTAAAGAACCCCAGGTGGTCGAAATTTCCGGAGCCCTCCACTACGGCGTCTCTCATAATCATATGGTGGTTTTGGGACGTTAAACCCTACATATCAATCAACTCTTAAGTGGATCTAACTTAGAGCAACAAAAATAGATAACAATAATGAGATATGCACAAATTCGAAAGCACACAACCTGTGTCACATGCCTGGCGCTGTCGCCTTGCATCTGCACTCGTAACAATTACTTTCGCCTTCCGCGCATCGCACGACTGAATGAATGTAACAGCAGCAACCATTATCGCTTGGAGATTTTGAAAAGTCGCACGCTGCACTGGCTACCGTCAAACTGCCGTTCAATATTTCGGTGCTTGATAAAATTCAGCGTCTTCCGTTCTCACGATATTAGATGTGTTTTTTCTACTCTTAAGTGGTTACTACTACTACAACTACTACTACTACTACTACTACTAGTAGTAGTAGTAGTAATGATAATATCGTGAAAGCTTGGAAATTTCATACAGTTTTGTAAAGACGACTCGAATACAAAAGCCTGAGTGCCGATGCGCTATATACTAAAGACAAGATTTCAGAGACCGTTCCTCTCGTAGTGTCTCATTTCGTGCTTGAGGCAGCCTTCTATGGCGTTGCATACTTCTGGTTATTACACGTGCACAGTCCACTGGGGCCTGGCTTCATGAGGGCTTCCATCGACATCAGTAAGCCGAGCCACGCGAACGCCGCTTTTTCTATAATCTGCAAGCGGCCATGCAGCGCTGCCACGCGGGAGACGAAGAATGAAAACAGCGCAAACGACAGGAGGGGATAGAAGAGACGCGACCGCGCTGATATCTTTTTCTGTCGCTTGCGCCGTTTTCAATCTTTGTCTACCATGGAGCACCAACCAGCCCAATCAAGTGCTTCGCTACGCGGGAGCTTGGTTGCTTCCTCAACATTTTGGCGCAACTCACTCTGACCAGGCCATGAATCGAATGGCGCTTTCCTTATTAAACTAATTCACTTCTTGAGGGAAAGGATTTTCCACGGCGCCTGCTGGGTCATGGGATCTTGTTCGTAATCTTCAACATTAACGCGTTGGTCACATGCTTTCGCAGAGACGAAGTGAACACGCAGCTCCCACTTCATTTCAACTCTACGTGTGCTTTTCGCCCACACCCAACTTCTCATGAGACACCTTCATAAGATTTTGGTCTTTGTAGTGAGAGGAAAAATAATATTGACCAATCTTGTAAATAATACTAGCTGAGGTATGCTGCTGGAGGCCTATTAGTCGTATAACACTGAACATTGGTTGTGCAGCATGCTACAGATAATTATTTACGGTCTGTTTATTACCAACCAGTGTAAGTTATCGCTTGGAAAAGTTACACTTGGGAAACATAGTTGCCGTGTGCAACTAAGGCCGTCTAGCGTATGAAACACCACACAGAGCTGTGACGCACTTCCATGCTGTCAGCATTGTTTTTCGCATAAGGCATGCGAAGCTCGATGTAGAGAACGTCATCGTCACTGCCGTTAGCTCGAGGTAAACAATTTCGAGAGGCTTCCACACGCTCGCCACGGGCATGCACTTGGCACTTGCCAGCAGCCACCGCCTGCTGGTGCAAGCGCGGCAAAACAGCAACGGTTGCTGTGACTTCGTGATTTAGCTAGACATCTTGGAGCTCGGCCGCAGTGGTGGCGTTGCGGAAGTTTGATTGATTGATTGATTGATTGATTGATTGATTGATTGATTGATTGATTGATTGATATGTGAGGTTTAACGTACCAAAACCACCATATGATTATGAGAGACGCCGTAGAGGAGGGCTCCGGAAATTTGGACCACCTCGGGTTCCTTAACGTGCCCCCAAGTCTGAGCACACGGACCTACAGCATTTCCGCCTCCATCGTAAATGCAGCCGCCGCAGCCGAGATTCGATGCCGCGACCTGCAGGTCAGCAGCCGAGTACATTAGCCACGGCGGGCCGCGCTGGGGAAGTTTTCCGATCTCTTGAGATTGCTTCGTATGATGTCAATGTCACGAGGTGCCTCCTATAGCGCTGTATTGGACACGCGAACTTCGAAATTTCTATAAATAACCTTCCAAGCTGTATTCGCTGTTCTAATTTGACGATAATAAACCCCGCAGACTATCTCATCCGCAAAGTTTCGTGTTAGTACCCCTTTACCCCTTTAATAATCACTACGTTTCCACTTCTCGCCAGACTTCATGGTTATTAAGTTACCTCCCTGATAACAGCCCATTCCAAACTTATCTTTCGACGCTAGCGACATATTCATTTCTCCCTGCAGTAACTATGTATACTTCGCACGTTCTAATCCACCGGAATGTTTTGTTGTTGGGAGCAGATTCCAAGATTTTTCCGTACTTCTGACGTCGCAAGTTATACAGAGAAGGCGCGTTGAAGTGGAGGGTGGTGCTGCGTAGGGAAGTGCACAGCTCTCTCAAAGACGGCCGTTAGAGAGGAGCCGGTTCACGGCAAATCTTCCCCTCGCGACGTGCCCGGACTACGTTTGCAGCGCAGTGTTTGGTCTGGCAGTCGGGACGACGGACATGCTCGTCACTTGTGTCACAACGACGAAGGTGCTCACGTCGGCAAACCCTAGTCGTCCCACTAGACGCGCGACGCTCCGACTCCGATTACGACCGCCAACATTCTCGCGTTAGCCTGCAAGTGGGCTCAATGTACCTGCTGCGTTACCGGGGGTCTATTTTCAACGAAGGAACTCTTATGCATTCTTTCTCTGCTACTTAGAGTCTCAAACTCACAGCTGCCTCGTTTAGGGATACCGTTGTTTGCAAGTCTTCCAACCAATGGCATAGAGCGACGCGAAACCGCTGATAAACATAGCAAGTACAATGCCCAATCGTTCGATGCGTAAAAAAAAAATTAGGCTTGCCAAACCACAACGAAATACCGAGCTGGGCTGCATCTATGTTTTTCTTTGTTTTTTGTCTTTACGTCTCTTTCTACATGTATGCAACCTTATATATATATATATATATATATATATATATATATATATATATATATATATATATATATATATATATATATATATATATATATATATATATATATATATATATATATATATTCCGTGGGACTGGTACCACGGCCCAAACGTAGGAGTAAACGCGCTAAAACGTTGATCGTGTGTCACATACTTTCCTGCGGCATCTTCAATACAGTCAACAGTCGAAAATTGATTTACATGCTTTGTGGGACATGACTGGAGCTGCCTTCCTGTCTGTTTGACTTTCGAACGAATCGCGGATAATTTTAGGTTCAGAAAAGTTTGACTTACGTTGGCGTACTTTTCTATCTTTTTTTACGTTATGCGCTAAACGTTGTCATGAATTCATTGCGTTGCCCTTAGGAATGAAATGCTGTTGTCCTGTGGAACGACTAAAAGAGCACCACTACAATGTAATTTGAGATATTAGTGGATGGATAATGGAAATAGCTTTAAAAATGCATTACTTTATGTTCTAAGGGCACCTTTTATCTCACAAAGGAGGTCTGAAAAAAAAAACTCTCAGCTATTGTGGTCGATGTTGAAAAGAATAAGAAAATGCTTTAAAGATACTGGCACCGGGTTGATATTTATAGACTCATGTTTCAGCATGAAATTCAAAAAATAAACGTTGTTTTTCTTGTTCAAAAATTTTCTTATCGTGATGGATTAAACAACAATGGTGTTCTAATGTAATAAATAGTAGGTGGTCTTTATTTATTGTTTCACGTTTGTGCCGAAATATTTTAAAAGCCGAGAGCCTGTCATTGTCTATGCAGACAGCGTATAGTTTCTGCGCCATGTGAACGCTGTCTGAATTGCATTCGAAAATCTTAAGCAGGTCAAGGTGCACTCCTTAACTCGAGATATTCAACTACAGTTGAATTTCTCGATGCTGGGGGCCGATAGGCTCCCAGCATGACGTGACAGCTGAGAAACTTCTGGCAGGCTGCAACAAGCTAGAGTCCATATTTGATAACTCGCACGTATTTCTCGTTTATCAATTATTGAAAAAAAAAGGATTGTGGAGTCTCTGAGCCATCAGCACACAATGTAAGTGAAATGGGTGCTCCCGTCCAAAGAACGCAACCGCCTAATCTGGTCACCAAAAAAAAAGACAAGAAAACAAACAAAAAAGCGTAGTGATTCTCGCGCGATGCTTTAACTTTTTTCTATCATGCATGTCGAAAAATGCACCATAATACAACTGTCTACCGATGTAGCGCTGTAAATTGTATTTAAACTGTAGACAGAATCCGCAATGGCATCGTATACCACCAGATTCGAAGGCTAAAGTTTGAACAAAAAGAAATGGAATCAGGTAATGAAAGAAGAAAAATAAGGTGCGGGCAGGTGAGATACAGAGTGAAGCAGTGGAGATAAAGATGGAAGCGTGGGAGCTCGTGTCATATATCAATACACTGAGGCTGTGCCGTTGAAAAGTGTCTAGATTCCAAGCTCTCGCCAGGCAAGGAGAGGGAGGGTAGCAATGAGGAAGAGAGTGAACGGGAGCGTTGTGTGAGAGAGCAGGATGGGCGAGGGCCGCAAAGTGCTTTCGTGGCCTTTCTAGGGGAACGTGAGTCCCGAGGGCGTGTCTTCTACTTGCCCATCTTGTTCAGCTGCATGTGCGTATTTCGTTTCTTTGAAGCGCGCGTTCGAATTACCCGTGAATCAAATGCGGCACGTCTGTCGTATAGGATAATTATTTTGCTAGAAAAACCACCACCTGACATAGTCGTCTAGAGATTACGGTGCTAAACTGCAAACCCTTAGGTCGCCGCATCAAATCCAAGGCGCGGTGGTCGCATTTTCAACGGGAGGCGAATTTTTTTTTAATTTTCTCTACTTAGACCTATGTGCATGTTCAAGAGCACTAAGTAGTCGACATTTACGGAGCCCTCCACTATGGCGTCTCTCATAACCATATAGTGCTTCCGGAAGTTTAAATCCAAATTACGATATTATTATTATTATTACTTCTGTCAGTGACCCAGTACTACAACTATTACTGCAGCCAAATGTCATAATAACATGATACCCCGAACACAACCTCAAAGCAACGAGGAAAACTTAATACGTGGTAAGAAGTTATTTTGAGAAATACTAGTGAATAATGGCTCAAACCGGTATATTTAAAGTGAAGGGTGCCACTAATTTCTTAAGAATGCTCCGAATCCTGAAGGCGAAGAGGATAAAACTTACCAAAAAAAAAAAACTCGGGGGTTCAGAGCTGGTGGCTTGTCTGCGGCGACTTTATATAAGTTCCCCACTAGAAACCATAAAAAGCCGAAAGACGGCTGTTTATGGTTTCTGGTGGAAAACCTTATTAAGGTCTCCCATGATGTTTTCTCACGCAATGCTCCCATTCACGCTCAAACTCATCCCTCCCCCCCCCTCCCTCCCTCCCTCCCTCCCTCCCTCTTTTTCCTTGCCGAGAGGTTGCAACCTACACACTGTTGAACGACAGAGCTGCACTGTATTAATTTATTACACGAGCTCCAACGCTTCCATCTGTATCTCGACTGCAGCCATTCGCCTCTTCACTCTTTACCCCACCTGCCCGCACGTTCCTTTTTTTCTTTCATTACCTGACTCCATTGGTTTTTGTTCGAACTTTAGCCTTGGAATGTAGCGCGTAGCATGTAGCGCGTAACGGCATGTAGCGGGCATGTAGCGCGTAGATAGGATAGACGCTGTATTTAAGGGTAACTAACAGGATTCCCAGAGAAGGCAAATGGGTTAGGGGGAGACAGAAAGTTAGATGGTCAGATGAGGTTAACAAGTTTGTGGGTATAAAATGGCAGCAGCAAGCACAGGACCGAGTTGACTGGCGGAACATGGGAGAAGCCTTTGTCCTGCAATGGACGTAGTCAGGCGGACGATTATGATGGTGACGATCATGATTATCATGCTGATGATGGCATTTCTGAGGGAGCTAGCAGAAGTTTTCTGGATGGTGAAGACCCTCACATTCTTAAAACCTGTGATTTTGGGTTGCTATGTCCTCTTCAGTTATGAAGAGACCGAATGTCCGATACCCAGGCAAGCATGCACGCAGGCGAAAATTTCATCGTTCTTCACCATTAAATAGACGAATTGTTTTTGAATGAAAATATTGCCGAATGAAAGGTGCGTATATTTGGCGTTTGGGCAAGGACGCGCAGGACAATCTGCAGTCAAGAGACTACCACCCACGGGATGACGCTACAGCATCGTAGAAACGTAGTCTAAACAGTCTGTCCCAAAGCTTGTATTAAATATTTACAGCCCCCATACAGGACTTGGAGAAAGTTGGTCTTTTTGTATAATGCAAAATATTAGAGCAGCCACTCCGCACTAGATGACACGCGAGCCTCTTTGGCACACGGCACAAAGGTTGCAGAATGGAGGCTAGTTTCGTATCAATGGTGAAGCTCTCAACATTCCTAACAGCATTCAAACCTCTGTGCAGAGTCTACAACGGTGCTTTGACAACAGTTCCACCTTAGAGGTTGTGGGCAGGCTTCACCAAAACATACAGTGTGATAAAGCCAGCTTACAAAACTGAAGGTTACGCTCGTTCTGTTCAAGTCGGCTTCACTTTTAAACATACAAGCATTGCTCAAAAGTCACTTTTTCACGGAAAAAGTGAACCGAGTTGCATCAGTGTAGAGGTGCAAGGGCCTTTATAATTTTATCCTTGCTGTTGGCTCAAGGCGCCCGCGGGCCTCTTTGATATTTCCGTTGCCATTTTCTTCAGCGTACCCCGTAGGCACGTTCCTCTTCGAGGGACCTGCTCGGGGTGGTGGAAAATACGAGGCCCGTAGTTAAAGTATATTCCCGTCTTGCAGTTGCGGATGGGTGCCCTGTATGCAACGCAATAAAAGAAGAAAAAACAAAGGGGGCGGGGTTTCTTCGTGCTTGAGACGCTTGATATTGGAGTGTGGGCGCCCAAATCAAAACCCCTAACCAATAAGATTTTTTCACCCTTATAGCATTAGTTTCTTCCACCTCGCCATAGAGGGTTCGATGAAGTCCAATTTAATCAGTAAAAACACTTCTGTGCACATTAGTTTTTCCACTGCTCCCTTAAGGGCACTGCTTTTTTTTTTTGACGTGGGTGTGACGAAATGCTGAATACCAGTAATCCTTCTGGCCTCGTAACCTTCAAAAATGGTTCATAGCTAACATATTCTAGGGGTGTACTATGTATCCCAAGGTGATGTATTATACAGTATATTACACCACAAGCACCAGAGGAGAGACGCACATGGCACACCTGAGCGTCTGCCCTTTTGTACTCGTGCAGCAATTCTCCACTTCGTAGCTGTAAATTTTTGTATATGTGTCTTTCCATTTCGTTCTTTCTATTCGTTTCTATCTATTTATATCTGCGTTGCTGTCCTTCTATCTTGCTCTTACTTTTTTGTGTTTCTCGCTTTCTTTTTCCTTTCTGCTTCAGTCTCTCTCTCTCTTTGTTTCTCTCTATTCATCGTTCAGTCTTGTTCTCAGTGCTTTCAATTTATTTTCTATGTCTGTTTGTTTTCATTTTTTATCTCTGTGTTTATGTCAATCTGTGTTTTTTCATCTTTTCAAAGTTTTTGCTCTCTTTATTTCTTTCTACCCACTGGGGCGTCAATTCACACTAAAGAATACGCTGGCACACCAAACAATGAGCTCTACCGGCCCTTCTGCCAGGCTGAACTGCACACATAGCCCTGTGACAAAAAATACCAGCCCCGGGATAGACAGGATTGTCAACAAGCACTTACTCAACCTACCGCACCAGGCCACCACGTCTCTTATTATTACAACGACTGCTGGTATAAATAGAGCTAACTGCGGTATGAAAGCACTCGGAAAATCACAATGATCCTTAAGCCTAACAAACCAGTTGGTATTGAGAACCTACGCCCGATTTCTCTCACCTCGTGCGCGGGAAAGCTGTTCGGACATATGGTGCATGACCGCTTAACCCAGTACCCAGAAGATAGTGGACACCTACCGGATACCATGTTCGGCTTCAGGCAGCATCTTTTGACGCACGACGTGCTCTTTCTACTCAAAGAAGACCTCCCTGATCACCACACCCATCGAAAAGAGTACTCCATACTCGGAGTCGACGTCAAGGGTGCCTTCGATAACGTCAGCCACGACGCAATCCTCAACAACCTCGAAGGCATTGGCTGCAGCATTAGAACCACACGTACGCCACAAACTTTCTGACGGACCAACTGTGGGCATATGCAACATCCGCAGCAAAAGCTTCTAACAACCGAAAAAAGATGCGCCGCAGGGTTCGGTCATCTCACCGTTACTTTATATGTGACCAAGATCAATCTGCCGAAAATTCTCAACAAAAATCCCGAATTACGGCACGCGAACTACGCTGATCACATCATGCTCTGGACCAGGGCTTCGAACACTGGGAGACAAGAGACCTACCTACAAACCGCCGCAGATACCATCGAACGGTATCTTCGAAACTGCGGTCTCTGCTGTGTCCCCGAGATATCCGAGCCCCTCGTCCTGAAAGCGAGAACAAGAGGCAGACCCCCTGTATACGACGAGCCCGATCCTAGCGTAACACTTAATGGTACATTATTTCGAAAAGTTGAGGCCCTGCGAATGCTTGGAGTTCGCATCTACAAGGATGGATCGGGAGCTGCCACCCTACCGAGACTCCAACAAACACTATCACAACTAACGCACCTCGTCAAGAGAATTGCGAACCAATGAAACGGACTCAAAGAGCACGACACGCTACGTGTAATGCAAGCTCTGTTCACCAGCCGCATTACGTATGGCACGCCGCACCTGAATTTGAAAACAGTTTAAATAGAAAAACTTAATATCATGATAAGAAAGGCCACTAAAGTAGCCCTGGGACTTCCCCCAATGGCCTACCACGTGTTTCCTAAAGATGGGTGTTTACAACAAGTGGCAAGAGCTCACCGAAGCGCATAAGAACAGCCAGCTGGAGAGGCTCAAGCTGACGCCCACGGGGAGGTTGGTGCTCCGGTACCTCAACTACAGCAACACGTTTATCGCCGATGCAGACCGGAAAAAGCGCATACCGTTGTACGTTAGAGAATCGCTGTCCGTCGCACCTATTCCACGTGAGATGCACCCTACTTTACACAAAAGTAGACGCAAGGCTAGTGGACGCTATTCAACGAAAGTTCAAGCAAGATCCGGATGCCCGTTACACTGACGCGGCCAAGTATCCGCATAGAAACCCGTACGATGTCACCGTGGTAGATTATCAAGACCGAGAATTAGCGTCGGCCACGGTCAACGCACTCAATTCAGACGCAGCGAAAGAATCGGCAATCGCTCTCGCAGCCACCACATGTACAGACACCTTGGTGATCTTCACCGACTCGCAAGCCGCCTGCAGGAATTTTGCTAAGGGCCGTATCTCAGCCAATTCCATCAATGTTTTCAAACGGCGAAGCACTCCACTCTCATACACTTCTATATTATGGGTGCCAGGACACGAGGGTCCACAGGAAAATGAAGTGGCCCACACCGCTGCCCGCGAGCACGTCAGCCGGGCTGCCCCCTGCCCGTAGCACATCCGACTCGTCGTGAGAAAGACCGAGGTTGTTCAAAACACCTATTCGTCGTTACTCCAGCATTACAGGCTCGAGTGACGAGTACACCCTCCACCACACCCAAAAGTAACAAAAAAGGAAAGCGTGATACTGAGACGCCTGCAAAGCAACACATACACACATGGGGCCCTAAAGCACCATCTCTACCCAACGAGATATAGGTCTGTGTGCTCGCTCTACAGCGTACCGCACACCCTAGCACACTTGCTTCTTGCATGCCAGTGTATTGCCAGACATAATCTGCAAAAACACACGACTGATAATAAAGCAGAATGGACGAGCGAAGGCCTAACCGAAACGTGGGAGGCGAAGCTCACCCTCGAGGGCCCGGAAGGCCAACAACAACTCGTCGCCAGGGCCAAGAGGGCAGTAGAAGCCAGAGGGTTCGTGGACTAAGGAGCCTTCCCACATCAGGGTGACACCAAGCATTGCTTGGGGCACTGTTTCAAAAATAAACGTTTACTTCTCTTTCGTTCTTTCTATCACATGCTACCTCTCACTCCATTTTTCTCGTCTTTCCTTTTATCTATTTCACTCTATATCTCTCTATCACATCTTCGTTTTTTTTTAACGATTGCCCCGGCTGTGCTCGGTAATAGGGCTTAAACAGCACTGCTCTTAATGCAAAGCTTTTGCGAGACCAATCCCATCAATATTTCGACAAAGGAAGAGATATTCTGAAGAAAAGAAAGGTGGAAGGGGGCTAGTAAATGAGCGTCAAGTTTACTACTTCGTACTGGAGGCAAGACAATGGAGAATAGGAAGAGAAGAGGGAAAGTGAAGGGATACACTGCACGCCCACAACTGTACATTCGGTAATCGTGGCCAGAGTTTCTGTGGCATACGTTCTCGGTGGTCGGGCATTCGATCGGAATATTGCAGCCTTTAAAAGGCGCGTGGCCTAGCCATTGTGATTATTCACAAAGTTTCTATTTACCCAACGAGCTTTTTTGTGCACGCTGGCCGTCTACGAAGTTCCAAGAGTCGACGAAAACCACCAAGCACGTTTTGATCCTTGTCCTTCTTTTCAGTGCTCGTTACGGTTACACGTAAATTGATTTGATATGTGCGCATATATAAATAACGCCTTTCCTTTGTAACCTTTATTTTTTTATAAATTCCACTGTTTTATCGTTTTTCGCTATATTTTATTAATTACGTCATGTCTCTTGTTGTTTATATTCATTCCTCTGATACACAGGGAATCTCATATACGCTCAACGTGCCACCGCAAAACGTCGTATGTGTTGTTATAATTGTTCAGTGGATGCAGCTTTGGCTATGCACTCGTTTTTCTGCTACGCATACATTCTTTTGGATTGTCAGGTGCTAGACGTGCTGTGTTCAACCATCACTATAGATTGTTAAAACAACTGATTTGAAATATTTGCGAAAAATATCGAATGGTGGCCTGGCAGACACAACACGCACTATACGGGGCACGGGAAGGTTTCGCGCGCTGCTGACGTTTTAATCTTGGCGACATATCCAAGGCGAGACCAAACAATGTCACGCTGGCAGGATGTTCAACTGTCGATCTCGACGTTCCCAAATCAAAGTGTACGCGACACCAGCTGTCGATGCGCTTAGCTTGTTCGCCAATACAAATCATTGCGCGTGTTTTGTTTCTTTTTATTTATTCTGCAGGTGTGGATTATCACTTCACAACTACGTAGCACAAGTGATAACGAGAAGAATTTTCGTGAACGCACGAATACGCTAACCGAATGGAAGATGTTGTAAACATGATTCCTGACAATGTGAAAGATATTCACAGACTTCAATGTTTTATCATTGCCAATCGAGACTTGAGTTTCTTAGTGACATTGCTGGCTGTCCTGGGAAAAGAAGATCGCGGAGGCACTTTCAGTTAGAAAAGCAGACTGAAGGAAAGCAAGTAGGGACACCAGATATACGTGATAACTGTTGCACACGGAGAATTACAGAACTCGTTCCATGGAAGCCATCATGCAGGAGCGGACTTTGTCACTTGGTTGGCCTAGGCTATGCTATTGTTTTTTTTTCATTTTCTGTCATGAAGCGGCTCAGTTCACTGTGTAACTGTATCGTGCTTCGTAATTATTCCGTGGAAGATAGAACCACTCCTTTTAATAGTGACTCTGTTAAGCACGGCATAAAAACGGCTGTTTCCCGCGTGAAACCTCACCCCACTGTTGCCTAGCAACCACCGAAGCCACAACTGCGCATGACTTGGCCTCGCTTAGGGAGCGAGGCTAGGCGGGCGCATGAGAAGGAGCACTCACTGACTTTCGGGGTTTAGCGCGTGGACGGGTCGGTGGTCTTCTATCGCGGGAGGTCCGTGGGGGCGACCGCACGGCTCGGTTTTACGCAATTCCGTGGTGAGTCGAACGCAAGTGACGCCGTATTCGTGGTACGTTGTACACGCTTTGATATCTGTGGGTTATGTTGGAATTACATTGCGTTATTTTTCATGTAAATGGAGTTACTTCTAATATTCGGCGGCAGAGCTCACCGTTATGTAAAAGCTGTCAATCAATGTGCGCCTGTTCGTTACGCTTCTTCTGAGAGCGCCTCTTTCGTTATCTCTCAGTATTCGGAGGTCAGGTCAACTCTAAAAAAATAACTTATTTCGCTCATGGTAATGGCGCATCAGTACACTCGCCATGGGCACTCGCAAACAGAGCAAGTGAAAAAGGGCAAACTGTAGTTGACAAAAAAAGGGGGGCCGGGGGGGGGGGGGGACGCCATGCCTAAGTGGAGGCGAAACAGGATGGCAACACCAGCAGCTCTTCAAAAGAAGGGTGTTTGGAAGCAGAACTTCTTTCACGTCTTGCTACGTGATGCTCATCACTAAAGAGTGGTTGTCCGTCGTCGTACCCGCCATCGTCGAAGCTCTGAACCAAAATCGGCGTACCGGAACGGACTTTGGTCAGCACACTCCTCCTCGCAGACTTGGCCGACACTGTGCACTTTTTGTCACCCTCTTTTCTCTTGTTCGCTTTTCTTTTAGATAACTGGCTGCGCAGGAAGCGGAAGAGCAACGCAAGAAACAATAACACAGAGGAAATAGTAGTGCGTGTAATAGGAAAAGAGAGGAAAGGAATTAATTCAGAGTAGCACATGGTTCGCTGGCGAGTGCAGACTTGTTGTCTGGCTCGATAATACAGTGCAGTATTATGGAGATTAAAGTTAACTCTATACATCAAATTGAACGCGGCGAAAATGAGCGAGACTTCTTGAAGTAAATGCATTCGCACTAAGAAACAGCCACACGTAACGTGAACTTTTTAAGGCTTTTAGACTAATTAACATAATAAAATGCTTCACATCTCATAAATAAACAAATGCCGTTACTTATACGGCTGTCAATAGGTTCCTCTTTATCGCTTAGTTGCTTTGTCTCAATACTGTGGACCCTCAATTAGTTCCAGTGCGCTCAGCCGGAGCTATCGACGGAGGCCACGTTTACAACGGTAAAATCCATGCCCGCGTCACGTGGACTTGCACATCCCGCTCACTCAACTTATTTCATACCTGTCACAGCGTTCCACCGCATGTATGAGCCCCACCGTGATGGTCTAGTGGGTATGGTACTCGGCTGCTGACCCGCAGGTCGCGGAATCGAATCCCAGCGGCAGTGGCCATTTTCAATGGAGGCGAAAATGCTATATTGGCACGTGTACTCAAATTTGAGTGCACGTTAAAAAACTCCAGGTGGTCGAAATTTCCGGATCCCTTCCCTACGGCGCCTCTCATAGTTATATAGTGGTTTTAGAACCTGAAACCCCCACATATCAATCGATCAAATCAACCCCATGTTAGAAACGAGGTATACCGCACAATGCACTGGCCAGCTCAACATTTTGGCTAGCAGTGGGTAAGATGAAGTGAGAGAGAGAGAGATCTGAAAGGAGCACTCATGGTATGCATATTTAACCAAGTGAGCATGAAATATTTTCGCACAGAAAGGAAGGGGAGAAGGGCTTATTTAAAGCTAGCCTGAGTATACACCAGTGATCATCGCCATGCATTGCTCTGTCGTTCTCAGCATTCTCTTAGTTGTAGCTGAAATTTGCCTCTTTTTTTTTCCATGCCTCGATAAACGGTAAAACGGGTCGTTTGGCCGTTGCCTTT
This sequence comes from Rhipicephalus microplus, assembly GCF_043290135.1. Lineage (NCBI taxonomy): Eukaryota > Metazoa > Arthropoda > Arachnida > Ixodida > Ixodidae > Rhipicephalus > Rhipicephalus microplus. The sequence continues at coordinate 203,699,026 of NC_134705.1, forward strand.
CTTCCGCTTTCCTCTACATATTCACTTTTTTTTTCATTCGATCACTGTCGGCTCAGCGGTGCCCGTGGGCGCTAAGCTAAAATTCTTTCTGTATTCTGGTCTTGCTGGGCCCGCCCGCTTCGTTCCAACTTCGTTACGAGGACAATCTAATGAGTCGATGAAAATTCACAGGTCGCTCTTCGTAGCGTGTCTTCTTCAGTTTTGTATTCATTATTTCACTCGCTGCTGCTGTGCGGTCAAGCGTGGTAGCCGGCCGGAGTTGTAACCCAATTACCTTCCCAGAGAGCGCCCCCATCTCGAAGAAGAAGTCGACATGTTTGACAGATTCTTATTTCTCTTCCAGGTTTTCTTTTTGTTAACTGCTGCAAGCACATGCACACTTTTGCTTCTCTTTGGTCTCCGTGAAAACTAGCTTTCTCACTAAAGTATGCCTAATTGACGTCCCTTCGAGTGAATCTTCATTAAAACACAGAATTATTTAACACTTGGTTTCACGACTACGTCGTGGAAAGCTGCAAAAGCCTGTGTTCGTTCAGCATCTGGAGGCCTGACCACACGCACCCGTTGCAGCGCGTCAGTGCGGGGCTTTTTGACGTCATCGTGCGTTCTCTATCTTTCTCTCTCTCTCTCTCTATATATATATATATATATACACACACATATATATATATATATATATATATATATATATATATATATATATATATATATATATATATATATATATATATATATATATATATATATATATATATATATATATATATATATATATATATATATATATATAGAAGGTACGTGGCTACGCACAGCTGCGTGCCGACTCTCTCTATAGGGATAGGGCATGACGCCGAGTCAAAACTCCCGCGCCAGAGAGCCGCAGCGAGTGATTGTGGACAGTCCTTAAAGAACAAGGACGTAAGATCAAACCTTCGCGTAGGTTCAACCAAAACGAAGAAAGAATACCTTCAGCGGCGACGCCATGTTGATCAAGTTAAGCAGGAAGAAGAAACGATCTCGCTTTCAGAAGAAGTAGAAAGGATGAAAAAGATATGAGAAAATCGTAACAGCTTTCACAACGTTGCCATTTGGGAAAACACGTGCTATGCAGCGATGACCGAAACTAAGCCACCATGGACCGTTAAATAGATGTTTCTAATATGATAGCGATAAAGCGCTCGTTTCGCGCAAGTTCTGGCGTTGGGTTTGGGGTTGGTACCGCATTGATTCCTCTTAAACTAAAGGCATCAAGTCTGCGGGAATGAGACAGAAAAAAAAAAACGGGACAGACTGAAAAAGATTTTCGACACTCACCGTGATGGCTACTGGCACTGCCGACTGACACTCCCACGTTTAAATGCAGAATTATACCATGTAATGTCGACGAAGGGATGACCACAGCAATACTTCAGTGGTAGAGCATCGGACGCGTTATTCGAATGTCGCAGGTTCGGTACCTGCTGGTAAAAGTAATCTTTTCATCCACTTTTCTCTCTTTGCATTTCCATTACAGTATGTCGTAAAGGGGCCCTGCAAGACTTTTTGAACATGGTCAGAAAACATTCCCGATCAGTAGTAGAGGCTTCCGAGAACACGCGAACGAAATGTTACAACGGAGCATGCGACCTAAAATTCACAACAAATTATCAAAGTCAGCTTGAAATTGCTTTTTCTTCCCTCAACACCTGATAAAAGACCCTCAAAATCACACGTAGATTCCCCATCTATCAGCCATTGGCTGATTTGAACATGGCACGTTTGGCTGTTACAGAGATCATCCCGAAAGGCCGTCACTTGTCCACGCCTACGCGCGCGATCGCACTGGTAAAGTCGCGTATTCGAAGAGAAAAAAGAAAAAAGTGCTCAAGGTAAAGAAGCGCATGACGTTTTTTGTATGCCCCTCCCATCCCTCTCTGCTTAGCTTCCAGCGCTTTCGTCAGGACGAGTGAAGGATTATTCACAAATATGCAAATGTAAGGTGGCAGGACCCATTTGAATTACGTGAAATCGTCTACAAGTTTAATCCTATTTCAAATTTTGATAATTTCCGGCAATATAACTTATTCGGGCGGTGTCGTTGCTAGCATCCACGGCCCATAGGCTTTCCCCCTCTTGCGTTGCAGTGTCAGGTGAGCGGCCAGCCCTGTCGGGAAAGAGGCGCTTCTGCGGGGGTCGGTGACGGGCATGGTGACAGGTGCCCGAGCTGCGTCGTGATAGTTGGCGACGGGGTCGGTTTGTAGACAAACACAGAGTGGGTGGGACAATCTCTCGGGAGGTCGTCGTCATCGAGCCCGGCGGGAAAGGAAGGGAACGCGACATGTTTTGACAGCGGCCTCATCTCGGCTGGTCAGAAGCAGCTCGGAGGGCGAAAGTGCCGCCGCCTCGGGCGTCGTTTTGGTCCGCTGGTCCGACTGGCAGCAGCACTGCGTGCGCTTCTGGTAGTGCCCGCGGTCATTGGGAAAGCTGAGCCCGCTCGATAAACGGCCACCATCTTTCATTAGTTTACTCACTCTTTTCGTCATTTTTTTATGGTTCACCACCAAACGATGAAACATGGGGGAGAAGTGTCATACTTATTAACTGGAAGCCAGGTGACGCTGCATCCCCCCTCTCCACCACACCTCCCACTCTACGTATGTCGGATCCTGTTAAGTGCCAACCACTGGCACGCGTACGCACCCGCCTACTCCTCAGAAGCGTCTAGTCGCGTCGGTGAAGGAAAAGGGCGCGCAACCACTGGCACGCTTTGACCGCGTTGACGCTCACGCGTCGAAGGCTGATGCACCATGGCGCTTGATCTTTTCGCCTAAAACTGCCCTAGTTGAATACAGAACGACGCGTTCTGAACCGGAGCGGGTTTGTACGTTGCCGGAAATACGAGAGCGCGCTAAAATTTTCATTAGGCTTGACCCGCCCCAGTTACGACTATATTAAAAATAATTGACATCACAGTGAGCAAGGTAACAATCGCGGTATGCAGCAGAAATCAACATACGTGCGTGCGCCACTCCCTCGAACAAAAATTCACGTCTAGGATACTGTACGTCTATCATAGGCGTGCGCAGGCCTCTGTGGCGAGGAATATTCGCCACAGTGCCCCCCCTCCCTATTATGTCCATGTAGGGCTGCATCAGCGCCCCCCTCCTTATTATAATAATCTATGGAGCTGATATTTCGCCCCCCTCCCCCTCTTCGGTGAGTAAGGGGGGTGGGCGTCTGCCTCCTAATTAGGTTTATCAATCGGGTTTATAAAAACCAAACTTTTTACATCTCCAGGTTGCTATACATAGATTACCAAATTCATTATATTATTGTGAATATCATAGTACATTCAGTACATTTCTACTTCTTTATTTACAGCACTTATTAACTTAATAATCACACCTGAAACTTCATGATGTGTAAGATTTCGGTAATAAGATTACAATAGAGCCCCACGTAAAGGGCTTTCGGATGATGTCTGCGATAGCCATATCCTTTAATGAAACAAACCACACCTGGTTTTGAATGATGCATCAGATATTGGTCATAAGATAGGAAACAAGTGCTGCGTAGAATGCTTCTGGTCATTTTTTTTGTAGTTGAAATACATTTTTACACAACAAAATGTGACTGTCACTTCATTATGTGACAGATAGTAGTCATGATACTGTAACTTAATCCTGTATGGAAGACTTCTGGACGTTGTCTGTACTCAAAATATTTTTTGAAGCGGCAAACCACACCCGACACTTCGTGATGTCACAGATATTGATCATAAGATTGCAACTGAATCATGCACGAAAGGCTTTTGATGTATATAAGATTATATCCTTAATGCGAGACAGCACAACTGGCTCCCAATGATGCAACAGATATGAGTCATAAGATAGGAACCAAGCACTGCATAGAATGCTTTTGGGCATAGTCTGTAGTCAGAATACGTTCTAATGCAACTAGCTGTGCCTGGCACTTCATGATGTGAGAAATATTGCTCAAAAGACTGCAACTCATTCCTCTATGAAAGACTCTGGACGTTGTTTGTGGTCAAAATATTCTCTGAAAATACAAATCGCATCCAACACTATATACATGAAGTCACAGATATAGGTCATAAGATTGCAACTGAACTTTGTGTGGAAGGCTTTTGAACGTTATCAGTAGTCGAAATATTCTCTGAAGCGACAAACCACACCGCGAATCATCCGCCAGCGGATGATTCGCGGTTTGCCGATAAAACTTTTTGAAGCTTCACCCCACTCATCATCAATCACTTTATGGATATGCAGTGATTTTTTTAGTTATCCAATATCCTCAAATTTTTTCTCTAAAAGATCGATAGAAGGTTACGAATTTGCGTGAGCTGACTTCCCAGCTTTCACCATAATAGATAGCCGTCTTTTGAAAAAAAAGTAAACAGCTTTATCATGTCGTTTGAGGTTAAAGCTGGGCCAGCACTGTCTAAAATACATGAGAACTAAATGATACCCCGGCACAAAGCGGTGGAGCTTCTGAAAAAGCTTGAGCTCTCGCGTGACAATATTGCGACTATGAAACGCGTTTGATGACGTCCCACACTCGCGGAACGGTCAAGTAGTGAAGCGTTTATTTTCCTTTCGGCGCCCGAGTCTCTCGACCCGCTGAGCTGCCCTATGGTTCCCAGATTCGCTATGAACAGCACCGGTAGCGAAAAATGCTTCCGGCTGAGGGAAAGCATAAGCGATTTTGTGGAAGTGGGAGAGTGGGATAAAAAAAAAAGGTTAAGAAAGGGAAGAGAAGGACAGGAGCACGAACACCCTGCCATGCGCATCGGCGATTGTGACGTCCCGGCTCGCTCTAATAATTCATCAAACTTACATCCAATTGTTCAGAAATACAGATAATTAACTTCGAAATAAATATGTTTGGTTGCTAGTAAGCGCTCGTCTCGTGTCCTTTGTGAATGTTTGTATTGTGTGGCCTTGTTTTATCATAATTTTTATGTTTATCAGAACATGCAGTTGTATTTTTCGAGTAGAATTTCGAGCTTTTGTGAGTGTTTCTCATTCTTTTTTAGTATCCTAACATCGCCGGAATTTGTCAAGACAATATGGCGTCAGTTCAAGTTAATGTCGTGAAACTACGTATGGCGACGTCATCGCATGACATCGTCCGTTGGTCAGAGGTGGGCCAAAAAGCATCGAATTCCTCCAATTTGGGAACCAGTGCCTTGAATCATCGGACCTAAATTAATAAAGAAGACTAAGAGGGAAAAAAAGATCGTTGTCAACAGCCTAAAAGAGGCAACCATTAAACAAAAGAAAGCTCAATTGCGCACGTTTTTGGGCAATAACTTCAATATTGGCAATGTAAATTGAGAGAGACATGTAAAGGGTCGTGACGTGGATGAAGGGAGCCAGCCGGTCGACGGTTTTCAGTCTGACCCCCATATTCTAAAACAACCATACACTCAACGCTTCACTTCAAAAATGATTTCAAAAGGTCAACCCCCCGTCTCTAGGTAGAACAAGTGATTGTATATCAGGGATAATCAGCCGCGATTCTTCAGAAGCGCGGTGTCATTTTCGGTCTAGCAGCGGCACTATGCGGAGTTAGGTCAAGTGAAGGACGAAATTCGAGTCGAGCCTTGTTTATTTAATGTACTGATGTGAATTTTTTATGCGGGTGATCATTTGCCTCCCCCCCCCCCAAAAAAAAAAGAAGTCACCTTACAAACAATACATGCTGTCGACTGGTATCGGTGAGCAGATCATCGGCTGACGATAATCTGATTCGCGACAAGGCGCGTCAGCACGCATGCGCGTACATGCGGCATCGAGAATTCGAGCGCTATCGTCGGAGAGTGTGCTCAGCTGTTCGGTTTTGCGCGCTCAAGCCTAACCGATTATTCTAAACTCATCTGGAAGGCGCCCAGTTATTCTGGCGTGGTTTGCGCAAGGCCTTACTACAAGTGTGATCGGTTGGTAGTATAAAACAGAGAACGAAAGTAGTGTGTGTGGCTCAAGGAACCAAATGAAGACAATTTAGATTGTTAGTATTTTTTTAATCGTTTCTCTCTCCTGTGTATATCCATATTTATTTCAATGTTCCTTAATGTAAATACGAGAACGTGAACATCGCTAATACAACCAGACAGACCGGAGAGCCATCACTTACCCTAGACAGATAAGCGAAGAGTCAACCAATAAGAAAAGTGACATAGAAACTAGAGACGTGATTTATGGTTGTCGGGGTGCAATGTCGTCAAGACATGTATTTACATTCGTCTGACGAAACCTTTTCACGTTATGCTTTCCATTAGGACTGCACAAGTAATGGACATCGATCTTATGGGGATGAAAGCAGAGGAGTTCCCCCAACACCATTGCTGAATTGAGGCAGGGCCGTGGGCAGGGCTCACCATGGCTTCGCATCAAACACGGATACTTCAACAAGTAAACACTAGTGGCGAGTACGTTTTGTTGGCAGGCGACGCCGTCAGTACGAGGAGCCAGACGATGAAAGGAGGCAACGCGTCTATTTCCTTGACACAATTCGAGCATAGAATGCCCAGATATTGTCGCGCGTGCATACTCTTGTACTCTTGATGGATACAGGTTTTACCCATTAGAACGGTTGTCACTGCACACGACAGGCCACGACGCAATGTTTAGAACTTCACTACTGTTTGTTCATACTGTTCTGCTAAGAATACGCGTAGAACGTGAAAGCTAATGCGAGAACCAGGGATAATGCTGAAATGTTCTGTAAGAGATGTAAAAAACCCCAACTATTTCACAGACAGATTACCGACTGGCGATGACTGATTGTCGCTGTCAGTGTACATTGTGTATTGCTTGGGCTTCAACTATTCATTCCCTGGCCAAGATTTCTCCCAACAAAAGTTTCGTTTTTAGCATGCTCCCTTCCTCACCGTTACGACCATGGTAAAATGTACACACAATATGGTTGGTTAGTTTGTTTCTGTTGTTTTACGTCACTGAGCTAGTGAGGCTATGAGAGACACCGTAGTGGAGTGCTTCCGGTGATTTCGACCACGTGGCGTTCCTTACCGTGCAGTGAAAATGCACCATTCTTCGGGTTCTCACGTTTCGTCTCAACCACCACTGCTTTAAGTGAATCCATAACTTCGGCGACTGCAGTACCATACCGCAACCATGCGGCCATCGTGGTGTTGTCTTCCGATATAAAACGATGTGATGGCGCTTACCATCTTGGTAACTGCCATCATGACATGTAGAAACGTTTTTGTTCATCCGGCTGGTCAGATGTACTTGTGCAAACAATGAATTGCCATTTTTAAAAGTGGAAACAAGACACACGCACACACACGCTCACGCGAGATAGCATACAATAGGCCCATGTGGAACGATGCGCGTTTCTTAACACTCTAATGCTCCAAGTCATGAATTGTTAAAATTTCATGCCCAATAGAGTGACCACCAGCAAATCACATTGTGTCTGCTGATTATGTTTTATTGGTTTGTAAACGTACATATTTTAGAGAAGAAATTCTCATGTTATAATCGTTGCGACAAAAGACATTTGTGCTTGCTTCTTTCTAATACACTTAAGCTTCCCATGTTTTATTCTCGTTAACCCTCCGAAGTCATCGGCGACAAATGCGCTCTTCAAGAGACGCCAGCTATCTGATGACATCAACTTGAAGCGCACAATGCTTTCAGTTTTCTCGGAGACTTGCCGTGGTTCTCCAGTTCTACTTCGATGTGGATCACTACGAAGGATGTCGATGCAGCGCTGCACAATATGCGATTGATTGCCTTTATCTTTCTCTGATTTATCGTTAGTCTCTATCAACGGTGCCTTATTAGAAAAGTCATTCTTTGCTAGTGTCTGCGTAATATGTGGTCCTACTAAGTCCCTCCTCATCTTTCAGATGTGTTATCAGAACGCAAGTAAAAACAGAACATGTCAATATTGCGTAATATTATAAAATGACTTAATCCTGCATGCGAAACCGTAATGGTTGTGCTGTGCCACGTGATCGCTTTTGAATATTCGAAAGTTCATTCAACACAATATGTTATGTAGTTTCTAAGAAACAAACTTCTGAAACCCGTCACATGTGTTAGAGGATGTCTACCAATAGTTCTGAGTAGGAAATAACACATATATGACATCTGGTAATGTATACGTAAAAAAAAACGTCATATTAAAGGACCTGAAATAAGTAAAAGAAACAAATTCAGTACAAAAAGATGCCCCATCTGAATAAGATTTTTTTCCTGGCAATATTTTATGCAACCAAATGCCTTAGGACATAAAGAAAATGAAGATCATGGGAAAGTATGTGCTTGGCTAAACACTGCGAATATTGTAGTGCTTGAATTTTTTCAAAGCCCCATTTTCTTCGATAAGTAAAAAACTTCTTATCAGAGAAGTGCTTCTCAAAAAATCTTGAAAATCGAGGATGCTCTGGTGGCTTGCAGTTGTTTATAACAAATTATAAGGGGAGCAAAAACCAATGGCACATAGAAGATTGATTACGGCGTCGTTCACTGGCTTTGGGGGTAGCCGTAGATGTTTGTGAATCCCGACGACGAATAGTCTTCATGACAACTGTCCATTTAGACGCAGCTGTTATCTGTCCAGAGTGTGTTTCATTTCCCTTGGCTCAATACTTCATTTTTGAGTTATTGACTGTCATGCATAAATGTCCAGTTCCACTACGGCTGGTAGCTGACCTTGCACTCCTGCCATGTATTTTTGTAGTTTTTGCATTCTCCAGTCTTGGTTTCTGCACTCGAAGTAATAAATTAGATTCACTGAGCACCGCTACTCAAAGAGCCTCGCGTTGCAAAGTGCATGGCTTTCAGACAGCATTAGAAGAAATTACTCACTGATGTACTGTGTACATTAACCTTCGTGTTGAGCATCAGTTCGTTCGCCAGCTGCGCTTTTGATTGATATTGTTTCTCGCCACTAAATAAAACTTTTTTTCTGCTCTGACAACGCATGCTTACAACACATAGAATCATGAAAAGCACGTTCGCAGGCTTTAAAAAAAGGCAAGCATAAAGCGCAGCATATTTAAGAACGACGCATGTCAACTCGTACCAGAGTTTGCTGCACTCGCCATAAGAATTCAGGGTATTGCCGTCTGCACATATATTTTGATCTCGAGAGTGGCTGGTACAGTAAAAAAAAACGACATATTATGGATCGAAAGCAATTTATTTCACGTTTGGCGATCATACTATCGTGAACAATATGAGCTTGAACACACTAGCACGTTGCGAAGAGCCTCGAACCCTACCTCAGCTGGTTCGCAGCGGCCATTGTCCAAAACAAACTGGAAAGTGCGCCGCAGTTCCGGTAGCTGCTGACATTCCCGCATCATGTCGTTGCTGCGAAACGGCCGCTTGTGGCGTGCCAGCGGCCGCTAGTTTCACGGCCACATCCGATGACCAATCGGCCTATGTAAATGCTGTGCCGAGACGTCAACAGTGACGTAGCCTGCCACAGGCCATAGTTGTACTATATCTAGCAGGTGTTGGCTGAAAATTTTGATACGCCTCTTTTTTGTGCTGTTTTTTTGTTGTTTTGCTTTATCAATGGTAGCGACCGATGATCCGCAATCAGTTGCAATGCAAGCAAAGTGAATGCGCCAAAAAACAGTCGAAAAGCCCCCCCCCCCCCCACTTTCAGCACCATCATCCACGTATGGCGCTCTCTCGGCTTGGAGGCTATTAGCCACGTGCTCGCGTGTTGCAGATCATATTTCTTACGGTAGTACATAAGGAACGATTGATCTCAACAGTTCATTCTGGGCAGTTTAATTATATACCGTGTGGCCTATTATTTTTTCGACTGTATTTTTCGATGCACAACGAGAAAAAACTTGCAAGGATGCCTTGTGTATTCGCCTGAGACGGCACAAACATGAAAGCTGCCTTCTTTTTTTTTCTTCTTGGTCAATGTAGTTATATTAAACCTCAAAAAGCTTCTTTCTGCCCCCAACGGGGTGTCGCACTGACGGTGTATGATCGGAGTTGGTGTAAACTTTCCGCACCTCATCAGGCTTTCCATTGCCCACATGTTCAGCCCACCGTCTACCAAGCAACGACGTCATTTCATGACGTCGTAGTGTGACGTGACGCTATACACCATCATCATGACGTCATATGGTGACGTCATGACGTGGTGATTTTTTTGCATCACTCATGTTTACGACGACGCTAAAAACGCTGATGGTTTATTTTCGCGTTCGACGAGGGATCTCAAGCTTTCCCCTTAACAAGTCAGCGTCTTGTATCTTGGTTCATTTACCATCACCTCTGGTGGCGGAATCACGGCACTCCTTGCGAAAACTGCACTGCAGCAATATAGAACGGCATCTTCGACAGATGTCGGCTGACAGACTGGAGTAAAGTGAATGGATGTTGTTCTTTTTATTTATTTATTTATTTATTTATATGTTTATTTGTTTATTTATTTATTTATTTGCAAATGGTTACAGTTTAAAGGTGCATTACGCTCAGTCGATAACTTGAGTACGTTCTTGTTGCAATAGGTGCCTGCTTTTGGCTCATTATTTGCTTTGCGTGCATCTTGACCAAGACATAGCGCAAGTTCTTTAAAACGGGCACGAAAGAACGGAAGCACAAGACAGCTTGGCTCTCTTTTATTTTGTCCTAGTTTAAAACAGTGCGCTATATCTTCACATCATTTGCGATCACCGATTCACCCAACTGCACCTGGTTCAGCAACATGCCCAGCACTGTCAGCTGCATTCCTGTATATTTCTTTGACCTGTAGCGTCTAAACTTTGTTACGTTTATATTCATGTAGCGACAAATTAGAACAGAAGAAACAACCACGCACAGCAAAAGCCGAGAGAAAGAGAGAGAAAGTGGTGAGGAAAACTGTGAGTATTATTGTTTAAATGATTATCATGTGCATTGATCTTATCATCCTGGAGGAAATGGGTAAAACGAAAAGTAGACGAAATAAATGATAGTGTATTACAAGGAGCGAGAATAACTTGCTATATGCTGTGGAAATTACGACAGCGAATATGGAAATCAGATAAAAAATTGATTAACTGATACGTGGGGTTTAACGTCCCAAAACCACCTGATGATAGTTATAGCGCAAGAACAGAACGACGACACACAGGCAAGAAGGACACGAAGGACACACCTTCGTGTTTATTTACAGCAAAAGCTGTTATGAGATCAAAATTCGGGTCACGCGTGGCGCCGTAGTTGTCCGCCACCGCCGGCGTCCGCAAGCACATCGCACGAAATTAGTGAAAAAAGCTAATACCAATGACACAGTGCGGCTCGAACTCGGATCCACTGGGTTCCAGCCCAGTATTAACACGTTGGTGCAGGGGGCTTGTTGGAAAAATTGTCTTAGGCAGGCTTGATGTCGGGAGATCAATTGCGGTAATACGACTTGTAAAACATTTTAAAACCGTGAAAGAACAACCAATCGTCACACAATGCGAATAGCGTAACGAATGGGTCGTCCAACGCCCCAACCCTTTACAAAAACTTGTTGTTGTTCACCTGTTAAATGTGGTGCATAATTCATCATCGTCGTCAGCCACTGCATGAACATTTGGCACAAAATTCCTTGCAAGTGTTTAGCGGATACCACGCTTCTCAGAAGAATGACAAAAATAGCGTCGTGAATGTCGGCCTACAACAGAAAACTTTGTATTATTAATGCCGTAGTGGGTATGAAGCAAGTGTGTTTGCAGTAGTTACCCAATGAGTGTTTAGAACTAAAGGTTCTGAAAGGCCGCTTTTCTAGCTTTCACTGTGCTTCCGCGCAGGCCTGGCGTTTTTTGCATCACCGAGTACCCCTGGCTTTGTTTTGTCTTTTTTGTACTTGCTATTTTTCATTTTTGCAAATTCCTTCGAAGCTTTAGTATATTGAAATAGATCAACTAAAGTGCCGTACTGCACTCAGAATTTTCTTGTACGCATTCGGACAATAACTTCTCGTATGCTTCGGATTGTGTTCTTTCTATCTTATCACAGTCGCAACTTATTCGTGTGCCTTCAGAGTTTCGTCAGCGCAAAAATAATCTCGCACTTTAACACCGTAATGAACTTTAAAGGTGAGCAAGCACGCCGACCTAATATGCATGTAGTGGTCGCGTGGTGATGTTCAAACTGCCGTGTTCGTCAGCGCCAAAGATTCGAGAATAAATTTCGGTGGCACCGTTACAGTGTAAACTCTAACACTGTTTTATGACGAGGGCTAAATAATTATTTTTTTATGAAAATGACTCAACGCCGAAAATAGAAAAAAAATGCACGGAAAGCCGTTGTTGCCCTGAAACTACACAAACGCTCCCTGTCGGCGCTGATTCATGTCAGCATGCAGAACTTCACCTCTCCCAGGCGGTGACACCGCCCAGGCCACAAAGACACTTGGATAGGTAGAAGGGGTGAGAGATATAACGCACAGTTGTACGTGAAGCCCCGTGCCTCTACAGCCGCCGCCACGTCTGGGTAGAGCCCATGAGCAGCCGGTTTTCGCTCTGCTGGGCGACACCTTTAGACAATTAAGGGCTGAGACATGGTCCGCCTGACTATACTATAGGCCTCTCATGTTTCTGACACCCCACGTCATAGCTCGAAACTACCTCAAAGTTTCGCCCCGTAGAGCAAGAACCTGCTGCTCACAGGCTCTACACAGCCGTGGCCGCTGCTGTACACCCGCAACGCAGTGTACATTGCGCCCAGCAGCTACCATCGCCGACCGAGAAGTCATAGTTCGACAGTCATGTCGAAAACGACAAAAATTTTTCTTTGTTGTCTGTTTTTGTACCTTTCACTGATACCTCCTCTGTAACCGAAATGACAACAATGAAGTCGAGTTGGGCTCTGGCATAAGGCAGCTTTGTGCTTAACAGGAAAAATGACAAAAAAAAGAGATACCACGTATGTTAACTAAATATAAATGATCGTATAATCGGGCTTGCAGTGCCTAATGCCAGAACAGCGTAAATGCATTCCCTGCCATCTTTTCAGATTCCCTATTTTCTGTATTGTCATCGTGCTCTTCAAGTTCATTGCCACTTTTTTCACAGCTCGTTGTTCCAGAACAACGGCGTCGTTTCGTATCTAGCCTTTGTCTACAATCAAGCCCGAGCTTTGCATTTCAGATTTTGTTCATAAATAATGACCCAGAATTACTAGAAGTAATGGCGTGGAGGAAATTGAAAATTTGGAGGGAGGCAGCGAAAAGTAAAGAGAAGGGGAGGAAGGTGGAAGTGGGAAAGGGAAAGCAAAAAGAGTAACCTATTCAGATAAAAAAATAAAACAAAATTGTGCTATTGGACTGAAAGGCTGTGATTGCGCCCAGCGCTTATTGGGTGTGCTCGCTACACCATAATGCCACTTAGATTTTTTCTTACTCGAACTGCCAGTGTGCTTTCCGTGGTAACAGCCATTTCCGCTCACGAGATTGCTCGCAAGGATCGGAGAGTTGTGTGTATATATATATATATATATATATATATATATATATATATATATATATATATATATATATATATATATATATATATATATATATATATATATATATATATATATATATAGAGAGAGAGAGAGAGAGAGAGAGAGAGATAGAGAGAGACTGAAAGAAGAGAAATTCCCATAAACGGTAACGGAGATAGAAACGCTCTCAGAGTCCGCTGAGTGCGTGCGGACGGGCAGCAAAGTAAAAAAATGAGACGCGCTTGCGCAAAGACAGCGGCTCTTTTCCGGAGAATGCAGCCAGCTCACTAGCGGCGAGACCATCGCTGAGCCGAGCGCGCCAAGCACTGCACCACATAAGCAGGTATGCGAGGAATGCTTAGGGCTAAAAGCGAGATACCGGGAACATGAATGAAAACTGAGCGTTTATATGAATGCCCAAAGCTTATGCCACTGTATATAAAAAAAGAAAAAGAACAATGACCACCCACTACGACAGGACAATAGCACATTGCTGCTACTAATAATGTACAAAGGGTTTAAGCGTGTAGTAAATGGAGCGAAGGGGAACGCGTGGTGCCAAACTGCAGACATTAAGAGCACAAATTAAGGCTTCGAGGTGGCTACCGGATAAAAAGTCGCGGAAAGAGAAATCAGAAAGAGAGGAGTTGGGCAATTAAGTACGTGGTGCCGCAGGCGTGACTGACAAAAACGAGGTGATCACGCTGCGCCATTACGGCCGTCAGGACGATCCTGACAATTTCTAGCTTAAATACTATTCAGCAGCTGACAAGGTGCTTTCACGCTAGGTTCCGTTCCCACGCGCTTCCATGTTATACCACGTCGCAATATAATCGCTGTGTGCTCACATTTGTATGACTACGAAATGAGAACTTTTAGTGAGAAGCCAGACTCGCCCCGCCGAGGTGGTCGATTGGCTAAGGCACACGGTGGCTGACCCATAGGTCGCGGGATCGAATCCCGGCTGTGGCGGCTGCATTTTCGGTGCAGGCGAAAATGCTGTAAGCCCTTGTGCTCAGATTTGGCAAGGTGGTCAAAATTTCCGGATCCCTCCACTACGGCGTCTTTCATAATCATATGGTGGCTTTGGGACGTTAAACCCAAGGAGGATTAAAAATAATGCTGGAGTGGAAATGATTGCGCAGAAGTGAAGCCGTTCCTCTGGCAAGATGGCGATTAAAAAACGAAGCGTTTCCCTCGAACGCCCAACGATTTTAATGTGGAAACTTTTCTGGGTCACATAAAGCTCCAAGTGCGTCTTACAGTTACTAGTTTTCCTTAGTGAGCCTCTAATTGGAGGCAAAGTTCTTTAAAGATTCAGTCATCCATACTCGTTTCTGTGTGTAATTTCGTCGGGGACAACCATCTTTTAATATAGAACTGACGTAGCATATACATAACATATCAAAACCACTTGATCTTTAAGTAAGCACTATGAGAAAAAAAGCATGTTTCCGCCATCTTGGCAGAGGCAAAAGCTGGCTTCACTTCTGCCGGCAAGGCGTTGCGGGAGCTTCCACTCCAGCATTTTTTTCTTTCATCCTCCTTGGTTAAACCCCACAAATCTATCAATCAAGAAGCCAGCCTCGCCAGTGGGACCTAACTTTGGAATTTTCGGGCCCGTAACAAAAGGGATATATTTTATTTACCACCTAGAATGCCCAAAGCTCCTTCGGGCTCATGCAATTTTATGCGTGTCAAAACTGTAGAAAAGAACAGAGAAAACTAGTACGGCATTTTTACACGAAAGTGTTCTAAGTGGCTTCGCTGACGTATTTTCGTCATGGCTATGACTCTCTAAAGTGTATAATGAGATTGCAAAAAAAAAACAAGAAGGGAAAGTTCTGTTTGGGGCATCGAACCAAGAGGGACCGCACATTCTGCAACGCGCGGCTCTAGCCACTAGACCACGGAGGGTGCGTTGTTGAACTTGATAACGGAAAGCCATTTAAATACGAAATACACTGTTTGGCGATCCTCAGAGCTCTGTAACTCCAGCGCGTTTTTGTAATCAGTAGAGAGATGGCGCGACGTGCTTGCGTTGGGCGTACTCTCAGGCTCGTCGCCTTTAGCGTTTCCTTGAAAACCGCCTCAACGGAGCGTGGTCTCTCATGCGCGAGCGCTTATCAGACTCGTGATTCGGGAGAAGGTCACTTCGCTCACTGCCGCGGCCTCCTTTACGAAAAAAGCACGCTGCCTACACCCGAACAAGTAAGAATTGTGACAGTTGTTCACACTGGTCCTGTGTATATTTGTGCGTCCGTTTCGTGCGTATTTCTTTGTTTGAACAGCGTGCTTTAAATGTAGAACTTCGACAGTTTTTAGTCCGCGCTCGTCCTGTGTATGCTTATTTCGTGCGTGCTTTCTGCTTGAAATGCGCGCTGCAATTAAGAGGCAACCAGCCCTTCTTCTCGTGATTTCGCAATATGTTGCTGTAGCATTCACTCTGTCGGCCTTGTGGCGAAACGATGCACACAAATTGCTTAAGTACCTCTGTGAAGACACGTTTCACTTTCGTGTTATACCGATTCCTGGAAATAGGGATCGTTCATGTTTTTTTTTTATTTAGCGTGGAGACCAGGGTTTATTAGGAATCTTACTAAATTGTTTTACAAGAAAGATGACACTTATTTTCACAACATTGTTTTTTGTTTTGCTCAAGACAATGAAATCTGAGAAACGTAAACTTTAACGACTTATTGCATTTTTTATTTACAACTACTGCAATGCCAATAAAGATTTTGCGCAAAAATGGATATAAATATATGATACGACTAGTAGGGCAAAAAATCAAGTAAAAGTTAGAGAAGAAAACTTCATGTGCTACAAATACGATACAGATATTAGATAAAATACGCTTCAAGTACAATTGAAACAACGCATCAAGTACAACTGTTAACACAACGAAAAGGAAACTGAAGTTACACAATAGGGGAGGAAGAGGAATAAACTTTATTATAAGAAACCAGCAGGTTTAGGTGGCCGGGCCTAGGCCTCCCATGAGGGTACGTCAAGGGTTTGCCTCGATGCCGCCTCACGGGCATGCTGGGTCACACAGGTTTGGTCGTAAAGAGCGGGGCTCCTCAGAGCCTCATGGAGCTTCGACAATAGGGGACACGAACAAATTTAGAGATGGATGCAACACCACAGCGTTGGACCATATATGGAGTAGCGCTGTATTTTGTCTTCCTTTTTTTGTTGTGTAGTTTTGCCCTAATTCAGCACTGCGGCTTCGCACCAACAAGCCCACCAATGCCATCTGTTGAACTACAGCTTGTGATTCAGCCATAGGTCTCATGTGGCGTGATCAGGCTCAGAATAAAGCGGTATATACAGGCCTAAACTAATGCGCTACCACTGCGTCCCCATCGAAATGCGACCGCGGCGGCCAGGATTGAAGCCGCTGCCTTCATGTCAGCAAATCGTTACACTGCCAAACGCGCTTCCTGTTCGAGCTGGCACGCGAACTAAGCCTATATACGTCCCCGCACCCATTTCCTCCTTGCCTAAGCCCTCGCCATCATCAGTTTGCAGCCATCTGTGACGTGTGAGCAGTAATTACTTTATTTTCATTTAGAGGTAGCTGTTGCATAGACCAGAAAAATGTTTGTCGCGGAAAAAGAAAGTTAGAAAGAAAAGTGGCGTTCACCGGAAAAACAATTCAAGGTAAATATAATCACACTTGGCGATTTTCGTCTTCACCTCGTTTGAGGTGAATGCATAAACAAGCGCGCCAGTTTTTCTGCACCTAGCAAATATCAAGGTGGTGTTATTGGAAAACATTTTATTGGTTACACAATCAGCAGCGAGGAAATCATTTGAATTGTCGTATAAATTGTCCAAAAAGAATAGAAACAGTCGTCATTGACAAGCGTAAAAACAGCAGTCAAGAACAGTTACTCTCTAAAACTGGCTGCAGTGCTCACAACATGGCGACAAAGAGGAAATAAATGTTAAATCAAAGAAGAATGCATCCTGAAGAAAATCCCATAGTTCAGGAAGCCGCATGGTTGGAAATGGTGGAGTTACGGGGCACGACCACTCCTGCATGGGCGGGTAATTACGTGTGCGCGTATTTTCCAATGTAAATGGACGCAGTGCCATTGTTTGCACGTTGCGAGTTGACTGCGTCTGCGAACGGCGTCGTCATTACGAAGCACTTATGGGAACGAAAACGCTTAGTCACGATGCTCCCACCGCACTGCTCCCAGCGCCCTCCATTGTTGCAAAGTTGCGCTTTGTTATCTGATACCTTAGGCGTGTGTTCGACTACCCAAGTGCCGCTGGCTCACTTAGGTAGAATGTGCAAAAATAAGGGCTCTTTATTTTTGATTAGGGACGTGTTTTTTTTTTTGTTTTTTGAAGACATCAGGTGTTAAAAAAATAACTTGTTGTTTGGCCCCGCCATGGTGGTCTAGAGGCTAAGGTGCTCAACTGCTGACCAGCAGGTCGCGGGTTTGAATCCCGGCTGCGGCGGCTGCATTTCCGATGGAGGCGGAAGTGTTGTAGGCCCGTGTGCTCAGATTTGGGTGCACGTTAAAGAACCCCAAGTGGTCGAAATTTCCGGAGCCCTCCACTACGGCGTCTCTCATAATCATATGGTAGTTTTGGGACTTTAAACCCCACATATCAATCAAAAAACACCTGCTGGCTTTTAAATGGTTTCTGTTAATATGCCAGGCGGTGCTTTTGAACGTCAAACTAAACGAAATAATAATTCGGTCATACAATTATTATTTAAATAATATTTATTTGGTCGTTGGGTCCGTCGGTCGGTTTGAGCAATGCACATCAAGACGTTCTGCCTTTTTGCGGTGTGAGAACCTGAACGCCATGAATGAGAACTTTAACGCACAAAGGATGAAAGAAAAAGAAAACATCTGCCTTTTATGTTGCAGGAACGCCAGACCGAGCTTGGCACGGGAACTGAGCTTGGGACCGTAGCATACGCGTCAACCCTGCTCATTTCGACGCAAGACACATCCTAACTCGGCTGACTTAACAGCAATCTAGTTCTACTTCATTCGTTCTGAAGGTCGCGAAACTGGACACGCATAAAGCATGCACTTCGTGAAAGCGTTGAAATAAGACTCGTCTTTAACCGACTGAAATGAAATACTCGGACGACATGATGCAACTAAAGATGTTCGTGTAGGCAGGCAGACATTCGATTTGCTCTGAGACAAAGAAAAAAAAACTGATAAAGGTACATAAAGATCTCTATAAGTTGCAAAAGACGACGCGCCAGAAATAATGAGCCGATTCATCTCCAAGCAATAAAAAAATCTCGTTCGAGGGATAAGGCAGGAAGACGATGTACCCGCTAGCGCGAAACCCGACTCTCCAAGGAGGAACAACGGAAAATCTGAGCAGCGGCTTTACGAAGCAGTGGAGCTACAGAGGCCACAAAAAGTTCAGACCCATGATAATGACGTATTTACTCAATAGCACACTCGAAAGACTAGGGTAGAATTGGCGCTGAAGACTGAGTGAGAGAAAAAGGAGGTGGAAGTTTCCTTGTACGCGTACATAAATTTATTATGAGCGATAAAAGATTACCTTGAGCGCCTCGTGTTGCAGATTCTTAAGTACGGACAGGCTATCACCCGAATTCACGGAAGGAGGTATAGCCGATCTCGATAGCAATGGTCCCCACGAGCGCCATAAGCAGGGTGCGGAAGTACAAATAAAGTAGAGATAAATCAGGACGACACGTGGCCAGAACAGGTAGGCGTTGCCTATCACGAGGCTATACACTTGAAGGCACATAGGGCCGAGTACAACTGCGAAGAAATAGCTTGCAAACAAATAATAGGCTAATAAAATAAAGGATGACGAGAAGCGCCGTTCGGACGCCTTGTTAACATTACAGGAGATTGGCCAAGATGATACCACACAATGTTGCTGCCTTAGGAGGCCGACAAAGCTGCTTATGGAGAAGCCATTCACAAACAGGAGATGATGCTTTTAGCCATGCGAGAAAAAGAAGTGCGGCCGCACTTTTATGGAGGCCAAACACAAGGAGAGGATGATCCGCGGGCACGGTCACTCGTACGATGTATTGTGAAGGAAATGTTGGTCCCTTAGGCATTTATTATAACGACAGTAGCTGCGAGCTTGCTCAATGTTATAACAATATTAGATATTTTTTCAAAAATATTGAAAACCACCTCTGTATATATATATATATATATATATATATATATATATATATATATATATATATATATATATATATATATATATATATATATATATATATATATATATATATGGGCACCAACATGGCACCTAATTATGCCAACATATTTATGGTAAAGCTAGAATCTGAATTTCTTGCACAAAGTTTCTTGAAACCAATGTTATACAGAAGATACATAGACGACATCTTTCTTATTTGGACCCACAGCGAGGACGAACTTCTCATCTTTATCGACACTTACAATGCTGTACATCCAAACATACACTTCACACACATACTCGCAAGTAACCGTAAATTTTCTTGATGTTACCATAACGATAGAAGAAGAGAAGCTCTCTACAACCCTATATCGCAAACCAACGGATCGACAACAATACCTCCATTATCAAAGCGATCACCCACGCCACTGTAAAAACAGTACTCCATACAGCCAGGCTCACCGGTTTAAGCCAATCTGCTCTAGAGACGCTGACTTTAACACTAGCTGACAGAGGCTAAAACTTATGCTCGCGAAACAAAAATACCCCCCACATGTAATTAATGACGCTGTTCAAAAAGCGAGAAAACTAAAGCGTGAAGACTTACTTATGAAGCGACCACCACAAGAAGACCCATAACGAACAAACCTCTGCTTGACTTACAGCACAAACTTCCCCAATGTAAACAAAATCCTTAAACGACATTACAACATTCTGGAACAAAGTGAACGTCTGAAACGCGCATTCCCATCCGCTCCAGGCGTCGTTTACCGACGACCACGTAACATCAAAGACACCCTTGTCCACTCTAAAATTGATACATCACCCCCCAAAAATTCATGCCGTTCTTGTTTAAAGCCACGATGTCTTGTATGTAAGGCCATGCGAGAAACAGACAAAGCAACCAGCACACAATCCAAGTTTTCGATTAACATACGAGGAAACCTAACATGCGATGCCTCTAACGTGGTATACCTACTCGAATGCAACGTATGTGGTATGCAGTACATCAGACAAACAGAAACTCCATTTAGGATTCGCTTCAATAATCACAGAGCCCATGCGAAATCAGCCCTAAGTACACCTCTATCAAAACATCTCAATGTTCCCGACCATGCATTCGACAAACTAGCAGTAACGCTTTTAGAGACGGGATTTAAATCAAATCGAGAACATGAACAACGAGAGTCATACCTTATCCACCAATTTAACACACTCGATAGAGGAATAAATGAGAATCCTGGTACACTTGCAGCAATTAATGCATTAGAAAACAATAACGGCAATAATGAAAATAGTCACTGAGTTCACGGCACTGCAGCTGCGAAGGGCACTGGACAACCCAAAACAATTCCAAGTGTAACTACTCTTCCTAAGTGCAACTGTCGTCTGTTTTCTGTTTTATTTTACTACCCAATCAATTGTGCCAAGGATGACATGCCCAACAGCAAAGCCGGGAGGCCCCCACTACACGCGTAATCCAGAAGCGGGCAAGGAATTCGCATTGCGCCCGCTTACCAACCTCTGCTGCAATACGGGGCACCCCTCTTTTTACGACGAAATGTTGACAGGGCGCCCAGTAGTTAAAGGCTTAGAACTTCCTAAAATGCCCGCTTACTAGCCTCTGCCACAATACGCGGCACCCCTCTTTCTACGACGAAATTTTGATGGGACTCCGAGTAGTTAAAGGCTTAGAACTTCCTAAAAAAGCTCTTGTTTGGCCCACACCGAACCACCAGTGCCAGGAGGCGCGGTCTGGTCGGGAGGAATGCGTTAGTGAAAGGAAGCATACACAGACCGCTGACATCAGAAAGGTGAAGGGGAGAAGGGGGAGAGAGATGAAGGGGGAAGTGGAGG